>NC_139923.1:27950885-28073385 GCF_963514095.1 Eutrigla gurnardus | reverse complement strand
TTAGGAATTATTTTAAGGGGCGAGACGTTTTTTTATTTATTATTTCTGCCGCATATAAGAGAGAGTGATTATAGATCTGTAAGAGCCGGCTGCTCACAGATCCTACATGTAATAGGTTGTTGAACGTGGATAAAAATAGTCATTCGCTGCATGAACCTTTTTATTTCCCGCAGCTGCAAGAAATTGATTACAAAATAGAAATTAGAAGCGTTGCTCTACGTCAACATGGTTACCATGACGAAGGCCACCGCGGCTGAAGTAGCATTATTTTCAATATTAAAGCTCGTCAAACTCTTGTCTATCTTTCTTTTGTTGCTTCGTGTCAATTCCTGTTATTCCTCAGAGCCGAGAGACGGAGGCCATGTTGTTTTTTTAACCTTTGAGTACATCGACCTTGGGCAGAGCCGTCACAACGTTTATGAGATTTCTGCAGGATTTAATAAAAAATAAATAAAAATTAGGACGTTTCCAGCTCTGTTGCAAATGATGACCATGAGACTTTAAATATATTTACTTAATCTAAAAGTCTTCACTGTATAAGCAGTACTGATGAAAATATTGTAATAATGATAATAAAGTCATCGGAATTAATACAACTCACCACAAACTGGGTTTATGATACAGTGTAAACGTCTCGTTTCTTTCAACAAAACGATGCTTGTGGCATAGATGTGAGAAAAACAATTAATTATCACAATGATACCATATTGATATACTGTATATTGTATTTTAGGTATGTTTTTTATTTTATTTATTTTATTAAATGATATGATTGTTGTTGGGCTCTGTTGCTGGTTATAAAAAAATAACTAAAACCATGTTAAATTGTATTTTTATAGCAGTTTTAGGACATTTGTCCTCTAAGGTAACTGCATTACAATGTGCATTAAAATCATGATCTTAATCATAAATATATCACAGACTATGAAATAATCCCCCTCACATATAGCATGTTTTTTCATGCATCGGACCTGCAATACTTCATCTGAGTGATTTTGGAATATCTTTATATTAAAATATTGTTTTTGTTTAGGAATCTGCATCAAAATCCTTGTTGTTGCTAAACACTGACAGACTGTGAAAAACAAATCCCCACATTAAGTTTATGGAAATTAATTAAATATGTGTGTTTTTTTAAAACAACAAAACTGGCATTTATGAAGTTAAATTTTGATTATTTTCTGAGTATTTTCTATTATTCTCGATTATCGTTACTCTTTCTATTGCATTCTCCAATTTCCTGAAACAACCTTGCTTCTGCTACAAATGTGAAATATTGAGAATATAATAAATGTAAAGTCAGTAAACTTTCGTCAACACCCAGATGACCATATTGCTGCGTTCAGGATCGGTCTGGAGGTTTCGGGATGTCAGCAGCAGCATGTTAGCAGCCCAACTCTCGGGAGCTTTTATTCTTGTGAAGCTGCAGCTGCTCGTCTGTCAGCGTCCTCGCTGGGTTTCTGCTGTCTCTGCACCACCTGTGAGTGGAGCCCAGACCACACAGCTACGCCCCAACGCACACACACAAACACACACACACACACACACACACACACACACACACACACACACACACACACACACACACAGGATGCCACCGCTTTCTGTTTTCCAGACAGATGTTGTGACTCAAATAAGAGAAAATGGTCCTACTTCTCTCTGCTGGCCACCAGGGGGTGACTCCTCTCTGGTTGTATAGAAGTCTATGAGAAAATGGTCCTACTACTCTCTGCTGGCCACCAGGGGGCGACTCCTCTCTGGTTGTATAGAAGTCTATGAGAAAATGGTCCTACTTCTCCCTGCTGGCCACCAGGGGGCGACTCCTCTCTGGTTGTATAGAAGTCTATGAGAAAATGGTCCTACTTCTCTCTGCTGGCCACCAGGGGGCGACTCCTCTCTGGTTGTATAGAAGTCTACGAGAAAATGGTCCTACTTCTCTCTGCTGGCCACCAGGGGGCGACTCCTCTCTGGTTGTATAGAAGTCTATGAGAAAATGGTCCTACTTCTCTCTACTGGCCACCAGGGGGCGACTCCTCTCTGGTTGTATAGAAGTCTATGAGAAAATGGTCCTTCTTCTCTCTTGATGTATTATCTCAGTTAACATTGTAAACATGAGTTTATGGTCTCAATCTCTAGTTTCAAGTCTTCTTCAATCCAGCATGATGTTCATTTAGTACATTATGGTCCATTTAGAGTCCACCAGACCAGAAAGCAGGGGATGCTTTAGGGGGCGGGGCTTACCTGCTGATTGACAGGTCGCTACCATGCTACCAATGCTAGTTAGCTACTAAGATGACTTTAACACTTAGCTTTAAAGTTGACCTTGAATTATGAAGCTACCTTTGTTAGCAGCTTCACACCAGAATCCACATGGATCCAGATCCAGTAAGGGTGCTGCTCGGGGTGCAGATCCACCCGTCACTCGTCCACAGTCCAAATATGGTCACTTCCTTCAAAAAAACTCAGAGATGCTGAACTCGAGGCTTGAAAACTGTAGTCCACAAACCAATTAGTGACGTCACCATGACTACATACACAAACACACATGCTGAGTCATCAGTCCGGCCTGCAGTAGTGATGCTGGCTGTGTGGATGTCTCTAAAAAATGCCTGCCAGTACAAAGAGCAGAGAGAAGTTCTTACTTATTTAAAGGGTTCCTCTGTGTTTCGGGAGTTCAGTTAAGGTGAGAATTACAACAACGCTCTGCAGGATCAGTGATGAAGCCTTCGGGGCGTCGCGACTACGACCATCCCGTTGTGATTCATCTTATTTGTCCGAATTGGATCGCCGTGCTCTCCGGCTCACTTCCGATAAATGAAAACTGATAAATGCGCTCCATTGGGAGGGTTAGGGCCGGACTCATCAACTATACATAGATCTTCCCTTTTTGCTCACTTGTAGTGACTTTCCTCCGAAGTGACGCGTCGCATCGCTCGGCTACTTAGCGGAGAAACAACAGATTCAGTGTGTTTAGCTCAGTCATGCAGTGGAAGCAGGTACTTGTGTTAATGCAGCATAACTGTGACAAGAGGCAGCGCTCGTCTTGCTTTTTATGCCGTACAAAGGAAACTGCACGACACAAACGGCCCAAAAAACGCATCGTCGAGTCGACTCCAGACTCGTTGGATATCGATGTTTGGTCCATTAGTTTTTGTATGAGACGTTATTAGACAGCCGGAAGATCACGTAGTATAAAGATCAGAGAGGAGTCGAACAAACACACAGACTTTCCTCCAGGAGACCTCTGTTCATGTCCGTTTTCTGCTTAGATTTTCTGCTGAAACCCAGAGTTTAATACCTTCTCCCTCATATCACTTTGATACACAATCAGACACAATAAAAGCAACCGAGTGCATAATTCTTATAAATGATTACACATAATTTATAACCTCGCCACAAATCCAAGACAATGTTGATTTATTTGACCTTTTTTTGTTGTGTAACTAATTGCCAGCTAACAAGTTTTTAAGCTCCGATATTGTTAAAAAATTTACTTTAGTTGTCCAAACCTAATCCAAGTAGTTTTGTTGCGCAACTAAACCCTAAGTTGGAAGTTTTATTTTGAAAAGAGACTGCATAAAACAAGTGGCAACTGAACAGCTCTTTTATTTTGAAAAGAGAGAATAACAAACTGAGATATCAGAATCGTAGCGCCACTGTGTGGCAGTATCGTGTCCACGTTAATTAAATGGACGCTCATGTTTGTCATGTTAAAGTGCTTTAAAGAGTTTCGTGTTGGGCAGATTTGTGAAGCGAACCATCTGCTCCTGCCTCCTCCTGGCCGGCCCTCCTCCTCTCCTCCTCTACTTAACGCTCAGTTTGATATTTCCTCGGAGACGACTTAGCCGACACGTTCGTGATTAGGGGAAGAATTAGCAGCCAATTACAGTCAGATAGACTCGGCTTTGGACGTGAATCTTGAAGGTTTATTGGAATGAAGCTTAAAGCTGTTCACGAAACGAAAAAAAGATCCGTCCTTCACCATCGTCCCCCCTCCCCTTATTGTTTCCTCTCAGGTCTAAGAAGTGATTTCACATGTATGTGTGTATATACAGTATATATATATATATATATATATATATATATATATATACACACAGCAGCGGTTCAGCAAACACCCGGTTCATGAAAGCTTTTCCATTCCCGGTTCTAATGAAGGTTTATTTTCCACATTTCAGTCTAACTGGCGACCTTTGCCCTCGGAGTAGTGAGGATCAGCAGATGGTGTCTTGGCAACAGCAAAGAGAAGTCAAGGGAGCAAACAAAAAAGATTGAATTTGATTTACTCACGGAAACGGACTCGTGCTTCACTGTCTCTGCATCTACATCGGGGATTTTCAAAACACTCGTCGGTGTAATCATGGTCCCCTAGAGGTCTAGATAGTAGCTCACATTAGTCCAGAGACCAGACCAGACTATCTCGAGGAACCAGAGAATGTCTGTGGTCCAAACAACAAGGTCTCTGCTGTATTTCTGTCTAGATGACCTTATTTGGAGTGTTGATGGAGAAGCTACAGTGTTACCTCAGATCGAGCCAAACTCCATCCAGAAAACCAGCATTTTAAAAGTTGTTTGCTTCCCGTCTTGCAGACAGACCTAACAAACCATGGCTTCTGACTTTTTTCAAATCGTCGCCATTATGTCGTTACTTCGGCATCCTTTCGAACCATTTATTGCATTTAAATCGCAGCAGAAGTCTTTATATTGTGTAAATACCGCTGTAGTAAACCAGCCGATGTGTGTCTTGCTGTTCACAGCAGGCGAAGTTATTGACTGAAACAAAAACAGTTAAAAACAGTTCTCTTAGTCTAGTTTGAAAGTATCTTGTGATTAACTGTATGAAAAGCAGCACTGAGGCCCGAGTCGTACCTGAAGGTGTATTTATATATCTATATATCTAAACATATCCGGATGTCGTCTCGTACCTTTTACCAGGACTGTCTCAGTCTGAAAACCAGATTGAAACATTCACACCATATTGTTTGAGTTCATAAAAGTTAAAACCGCCCAACTGGCCTTCACGCTGTCTTTCTGGATGTTTCTTCAGCTGTTACGACGCCATGTAGTTGAAATATGAAAGTAGTCCGCAAATTCATCACATTTAGAAGCAATAAGATGATGGCTGAGGGCTGTAGGGGGATTAACGACGTGATCGATGGTGTGAAAAAGCTCTCTGGGGTTTCTTGTGAATCTGGAATTTATCAGGTCAGAAAGATTGCCTGGCAGTCCGAGTTGCTTTATTATACATTTTTAATTTTTCTGTAAGTTAGCCCTGCGTCATCTGCGATCTGGCAGTGCAAAGCTGTGAAACGGCATCAGAATGTAGACAACGTTTCGTTCAATGCATCAAGGAGACTGTGAGATGAGGAAGAAATAGATGAAATCTGGTTACTGGTTAATTTTGCTAAGAATTTTTTAGGTCACATCAAGAGAAGGACAATGTTTTGTTCTGACCTTAGGTCTGACTGTTGCTATCTGTGTAACTATTAATATGTATATTAAAGTCATATTTAGCGCGGATGCATGCGAGGAATTCATAGAATTGGATCAAATAAAGTATAGCTGTGGAGTTTTTGTGGTCTGCGGTTTGCTGCGTTAGACTTCAAGGTCGATGTCGACTCCCTTTAGAGCTTCAATAAGTACTGCAGCTGTTTCCCGTCCTTCCTGCTTTCTCTACACGAGGAGAACACTGTAGTGGCAGGTGGGGAGTGTTGCTGGTGCATCCATAGACGGTCTAACTTATCAGTTATAAGGTCATTTATATAGCATTATTTGTTGGGAGAATGCCCTTACATTAAAAACAAAGTATATTTAATTCTGATTGCATATTTCAGGAAGTTCTTTTTGATGTGTACAAGATAGTTCAGGGCTTAAAAATCATAAAATACTTTAAATTAATAAAGTGTAGAGAATGGCAGGTCATTACCGTTGCTACCAAATGCAGTTAGCTTATATTATGATTTAAAATTAGCTTTAAACTTTACCTCGAATTATGGAAGCTAACTTCGTTAACAGCTAGAAGTCGTGTTCTTCCACCCGTCGCTCCTCCTCAGTCCAAATATGGTCAATCCCGTTCACTGGTTGCAAAAACAAAACCAAGATGGCCGCAACTCGAGGCTTCAAAACCATAGTCCACAAAACCAATGGGTAGCGTCACCATGACGACGTCCACTTCTTACATACTGGTCTGTGATTGGATCAGAGTTCATCTACCACATCCATGCGGGAACTTTGTATCAAATTATATATTGAATTTCTCCATTTCATGAAGCAAAACTTCTGTGTTGCCTCTAGCTGCTTTACTCACTCGATTTTAGGTCTTTTTTTCCAAAACAAACCTCTTCAAACTAGCAAAGTTGAACTTTTAGTACATGTTCTTATCTTGTTGTCCATACCTTGTTTTTATGTTTGGTCTGTTTTTACTGCTTTACTGTCCTGCAACTGTTTTCATTACTGTTTTTAGTTTTGTACGGTGACCTTGAGTGTCCTGAAAGGCGTCTCTAAATAAAATGCATTTTAGCTTTTGGCCTGGTGTCTTTATGTCTGGTGTCTCTCTCTCTGCAGGTCGTGGGACGAGTTCCACGACTGCGCCAACGCGGCGATGGCCGGTTGCCCCAACGAAGCCGCCGCCGTCTGGGAATCCCTCCGCCAGGAGTCCAAGAAGATGCAGTTCTCTGGGAACCTGTACGACATGTGCTCCAACCGCGACCACCACCCGGCGTCCTCGGCGGACCCCCGCGCCCCCCCCAAGCAGGAGGAGATCAACCAGGAGTCTCTAAGAGGAGGCGCCGCTCCCCTGGCGGGCCGCCTCCACCTCGTCATGCTGCTGCTGTCTCCTCTGCTGCTCTTCTTTTGGATATAGCCTCCCCCCCAAAGAAACAGGACTCCTGTGAATAGATATAAACTTTGTGTATTTTCCACTGTTTTTTTCCCTTTCTCCCCTCTGCTCCACCAGGGGTTGAATATTTCTAACTGCATGTTCAGAGGCCCAACAGTCTTTTTTGATAATGCATCTTTAAACTGCCTGCGCCGTTTCATGCATACTCTCTGCCTTTTAATTAGTCTCTCCGCTGGAAACACACGAAACTCGTTACACGAAGACGCACAACCACTGTGCAAAGAGACCCGCCAACACAAAACAGATACGCACAGCAGCTTCACCTCATCTGTCTCCATCCACACCCCCACCCCCCCATCTGGTTCATCTCATTGCTATGAGCTTGCGTGTGATGGTTCCAGGTGGAGTTTATCTTCCTGAGCGTAACAAAAGAGATGCAACATCCGACCGGATGAACCTTAAAACTAAGTGATGAAGAGGCCCAATGCTACGAACAGCTAAACGCCTCAGTTTACCAGTTTTTACAGTATGAAGCATTTCATAATTATGTAAATCTAAAAATAGCTGCCTCTCAGTTTAACTCGAGTGCCGCGAGAAAAAGTCTCCGGTTTGGTCTAATTTCTTTCACTCCCTTCTCGTCTCAGAACACAAACTTACGTGGAAGCCCCAAGTCAGCAATGACAAGCTGAAAAATATGAATGCTAATGAGGAAAGAAATGACAGCTTTTTATTGTTTGGTTCTACTTTGTGGATTCCTTTTGAAGATGTTTGAGGAAACTCTTCTAAAAATGTGACAAGTGAAAGCAGAAATACCCAACACACATTAGTAAACAGAGTTAAAGACACAGTGAAATACAAAAAATATTCAAAAACATTTTCAAAGTTGCATGAGAAATCCATATGCCAGTCCTGCACTAGTTGTTCAGTTATTTTGCATTCTGTTTAATATACAGTTTCCAGGATCGGAGTGTCTAGATAACCCTCCCGTCTTTACTTCCCCTCTCTAGTTGTATAGAAGTCTATGAGAAAATGGTCCTACTTCTCTCTGCTGGCCACCAGGGGGCGACTCCTCTCTAGTTGTATAGAAGTCTATTAGAAAATTGTCCTACTTCTCTCTGCTGGCCACCAGGGGGCGACTCCTCTCTGGTTGTATAGAAGTCTATGAGAAAATGGTCCTACTTCTCTCTGCTGGCCACCAGGGGGCGACTCCTCTCTGGTTGTATAGAAGTCTATGAGAAAATGGTCCTACTTCTCTCTGCTGGCCACCAGGGGGCGACTCCTCTCTGGTTGTATAGAAGTCTATGAGAAAATGGTCCTACTTCTCTCTGCTGGCCACCAGGGGGCGACTCCTCTCTGGTTGTATAGAAGTCTATGAGAAAATGGTCCTACTTCTCTCTGCTGGCCACCAGGGGGCGACTCCTCTCTGCTTGTATAGAAGTCTATGAGAAAATGGTCCTACTTCTCTCTTGATGTATTATCTCAGTAAACATTGTAAACATGAGTTTATGGTCTCAATTTCTAGTTTCAAGTCTTCTTCAATCCAGCATGATGTTCATTTAGTACATTATGGTCCATTTAGAGTCCACCAGACCAGAAAGCAGAGGATTCTTTAGGTAATGGATTAGTTGTGGGTGAACAAGTCCTTAATGGCTCCACATCACCTCGGTTCTCCAGAGATCGTTGGCAGTTTGTCTCCAAATCAAATTGAATTTCCCGTCTGACTCAAACTGCATCAGTAGATTAAGATGCTCTAACTGACATTTCACTGTGTCCTTAATGATTTTGTTCATCGATTGATTTCTCTGCTCCTCAAGGCTTTGCTTGTTTGCCAGCAAGGCACAAATGTAATGTGGAGATCAGTCTGGCTTTATGAGAGGTTGTTTTTTCCCTTCAAGGATTCATAGTAGAAAGTATAAGTCTCTGGCTCAATACAAAGTATATATACTTCTGTTATTTGGGGAATCCTCCAAAAGTACAAATGTTGTTTCCTTAAGTATAAGTTCTTATAGCGACCTGTAAATTGGCTTTGGGCTTCGAGATTTGTTTGAAAATGTTTCGGGATGCAGCAACATTGTTTTTTTTTTTCGGATGGTGTGGAAACTAGATTGGTTTCTGGGTACCTTTTTGGGAAACAACATCATCCAAGGGAATCCGAAATATCAATGTGATCAAACCACAAGAGCTGGAGCTCACAGGAGCAAATATAGGACCGGGAAACCGAATTACTAAGACCACGGAGGAACATTTGCACACAGTCTCAAATGCAGTTGTGGAGTCGACTAGAAGAACAAGTAGCATTAAATCCTTAAATGAGTGGAAGTAACAGACTTTATATAAACAAGTCTACTATAAAAACTAACCTTTATACATCTGTCTTAAATTTGAAATGCATTTGTTGAGAGATAACATAGAACATACAGTATTTCTTGTTTTATTTTTGAAAATCTAATGAATGCATGAATTGCAATAGATTATCTTCCCCTCCAAAATAAATCATTTTCAGAGTTTCCTCTCCAGCAACTTGAGTTTAGAGATGAAATCGAAGTGAAGCCAGAATGTACTGCAGTTGATGACTTTTTATATTTATTTATATACATGAAGGATAACATAGAACTACACTATTACTTTATTCTGAAAATCGAATAAATGCGTGGTTTTCCCTCCAAAAAAAGTCATTTTAACAGCTTTCTCTGCAGCAACATGAGTTTAGAGCCGAAGTGGAAGTGAAGCCAGGATGTACTGGAGTTGTTTTTTGATTTGGTGCTCGCCCAGGTACGAAGTCCTCCGAGGCGCCTCCTTGGCATCCTTTGCCGTGGCGCCGCGGTCCAGGACCGATATGTTCTCCAGTCAGAATCACGCTCCTCTCACATGCCAAGCGCATTTCATGCTCCAGGAGCCGTGGTTTTGGCCCTGCAGAGCCCCCGCCGAAGCTGCTTGGTATTCTAAGTGGCTCCGGGTAACAGTTGTTTCTGTCTGGCCCCGGATCAGAAATACTATCAGATTAGAGCGAGCGAGGGGAGACGAGTACACCTGGACAACAAACACCGTTCTGCCGGGTTGAAGATTGAATCCACCTGTCTAGCAGCGCGTTTGTTTTCCACCGGGGAGCTTTAGGTTGCAGGTTTACTTTGTTTTTCACACAACAAAAAAAAAATGAATCAAAGCCGGGTCGACTTTAAAGAGTTGCACTAGAATTTGAAACGGCACAAAAACTAAATCATCAAAAGGGGCTGCAACAGGTACGCCTTTAAGAGAGGAGGGAGTGAATAAAAAGTTCACCTTTTTAAAGAACTGATTCAGCCGTTCGACCTCGCTGGGGGGCGAGTGTGATAAATGTATCTACAAGGTTGAATTACACAGAGAGGTATGTTCTATACAGCCATGGCAACCTGTTAATACTCTATTATTAGTAATAATGGCAGACGTTTCAGAGAAATATTGTGGTATTCTCGTCACACACACAAACACGCAGTGATTCAACATGTTGACGTCGTGACTTCAGTCATCGTAACTTCATCCAATAGCATTGTTTTGTGGGAAAATAACCCTAGATTTCCAAAACAGCAACAAAAAACCCCCCAAAAAACAACTCACGAAATCTATTTCTGCGATGTGTCTCATGTAAGGTGCGTGGACAAATGTGATTTCTGAGTGGGTTTTACTTTATTGCCGCAGGGTAAATGCAACGTTATTGACCGAAGCGGAGCGGGGAATTATATTCAGACTGTACATCTCTTCGCCTCCGGCAACAACTTGGTGCTCTGACAAATAGGTTAAATTGGATGGAAACCACTGTGAGATTCTCAAACATTCTCAAACACGATACATATTTGTCGCATTAATAGTCGACTTTATTTGGTTACTAGCTTCTATATTTCATGGTTGGTAGTGATTACATGCACGTCGCGACAAAGATGCTTCATTGTTTCCTCTGGAAGACTCTTTGTTTGCTCCTTTTAGGGTCTGCCGTCCTGTTGTTGAGCTGCAAACAGCGCAACCAGTCTTGCACGGCTGTTTCTTTTGCTAAAAGAAAACGCAATCTTGGTAAAGTCGGATGCTACATTGCAGCGAGCGCATTAAAAGTGCAATATATACGAGATTGGGAGCGTTTCAATTGCTTCTCAATGATGGCTGAGCCGGTGGTTTGCGGCTAACGGCGCAAACCAAAATTTATGAATTAATTAATTACCTAAAGGGGAACTGGAAGGACATTGTGAGTCAGGAATATCACCCTTAACTGCTGTTTGAGCACCGTGCCCTGACGATGTATTAAACAAAGAGAAGCTCAGATAACAACACACACAGAGGGAAAGCAACTTCATTCTCTTCTCAGGTAGAAGTGACACGATTGACATCGTAAATAGTTATTTACTGCTATATTATTGCGCTGAATATCGTATATCGCACCTTCATGAAGCGGTTTGATTTCCATCCTGTCGTAAAATCATGTACAGAATTCATCATATTTAGCTACGGTCGATTTCAACAGGTAAAAGGGCTAAAAAGTCTCTTTTCGATTCCCTCAATGCTTACATGTGTCTGGAAGTAAAGTGCCCTCTTACAGTTTAGTGCCATAGTACAGTTCAGTTATTTTCAGTCCAAATGCAGCCAAGTGTAGAGGCTGATAGATGTGGGAGCGTCTGCTTTTTTTTTCTTCTCTGGGTTTCTCCGGGTCAATGTGTTGAAATCACACTCCTACATCTCATAGCCTGCTGATGTTATATTCCTTGACACCTATGCATTCAGGTTTTGTTGACAGAACCGTTTCTTTATTTTACAGGCATTGATATCGCTACCAGACTTTTACCTTTTAAACTTCACTAGAAACGTCCATCTTCCTTCGTTCTTTTGCCATTTGTTAACCTCACCGATCACTTGAATACCGAGAACAGGACTAAACTCCTCAGCAATGGTAAAGAAACCAATTTAAACATAGTTTAACAAGACATATCAGAGATGGCGACACCTAGTGGTGAGGTTGCAGATTGCAAACAACTGAAACTTCTCCTGTATACCGAACAGTTTAGGAAAACTACGTTGGCCGGGGTGAAAATGCGAATGATTTATCTAGAGTTTGCTTTGTCCGTTCTGGGCTTCCGTAGAAACACGGTGGCGTTCTAAATCAACAAAACATAATTTCTTATTTTCATAAAATGACACCGTAAACAAAACCATACGTATTCATATTATATTACATTTCTGGCAATAGCTTTTGAAATGCTTCATACTGTTCCTTTAAGCAACATTTTGGTAAATATGTCAATGCAACTTTTTGAGAGTTAAATGTAGAATATTGGCACAAGTCTCATGTTTGTTTCTTTAGAGGGTAAGCTTTGGAGAGAGCCGAGTGCACTGAGACATATTGATTTTCTCATCTAAATCCTAAAAAAAATAACAAGACTTTTTTCTAAAATATTGGATAATATAACTTTAAAGCATATAAAACATTAACACAGTGGTAAAACCAGCGGAGAGAAGTGGGGCCAAGAAGTCAAACCATGTCCAACTCAGACTCTGAGTCAGTGAAGTCGTGAGGAACGCAGCAGATGGCAGTCGTGAAAAATTTATGACATTTGTGACCAGAGGTTTAACTGGAGCGGCGAGGATCAGACGAGAGGCGAGACGGACAAACTCTCACCTGGATTCCACGTTCATGCTGCTGCTGTCGAGTTCAAACCTGAGGCCTCGCAGTTTAATTACTGACGACACGAAAGAGAAAAGAATAAGAAAAATGTGTCACTGAAGATGTATTTTGTATTACGGCGTATTAGGGCCACTGTAGGGAAAAAATGTGCGAGTTTACATAGTGGCAAATTTGCGAGTTTATTGCGATGCTAACAACTGGCATTTATGCTAGCTAACTTCCCATGAATGTACACATTTTTTTTCTCTAATTACTACATCACAACGCCTCGTTAATATCCTTAGGGTAATGATGTTGATGGTTATTGTTGGTTTTATTTATATGAGGCGGTTGGGCTAAGATGCTAGTGGTAGCTTTCACTTGTTGTCATAGCAACGGCAAACATTCGGTGTTAGCGGAACCAGGCAACTTGTTTATATCGTATATATATATTTATATACTCGCAAATTTGCCACTTTTTTTCTGTGAATATGCCCCCTCTCTCTCAGCTCAGCTTCTTTTTGTTTTTTCCAACAGTGGCCCTGATACGTGTCGTAATTTTGTGAGTGACGAGGAGGGTGATGATGGAAAAATAATTCTACTTTTCCTTTTGTTATCTTAATTTTGCTGCTACATCCAGAGATAGAAGAGATTAAATGCATCCAGATTTTTACAAAAACACACATAAGTAAAAACGCTATTTCTAAATATGTAATGTCAAATCACTCTTTAATGGGAAAAAACACAGTTAAGTCAAACCACTATGTATAGTGTTAATAAATATACAGCTTTATGACTATCAGTGTATATAGCAGTAGTATGTCCTATGTATAAGACAACGTCATGCCCTGCAAGTGCTACTTTTTAAAGCTTTACCATTTTCTATTGGTTGTGCTTTTACACCTTAAACACAGTGTTCTTGGTACGTGAAGTCCAACGTGAACTACGGCTACGATTACTCCTTTCGCTGAATCGGAGTCTCGCAAGCGTTAGCGGTATGCTACAGCTAACCTTAGGTAGCTAACTAGCCAACTCCTAAATCTGTCAAATTAAAAAAACTTAATGTTAATGTCATTAATTCATCAGATTTTATTCAATAAAAGCTTAATTTCCAGTGCACTAAAAGGAGAGAACAGGTGCTGTGGTTGTAACTACACATATGTAAAAACGATAGACAATGCACAGAGAGATGAGGCTACCTAAGGTTAGCTTGCTTATTCCACCATGCTTTCATGCTAATGTCACAGAAAATGAGCAGTCTTATGGGGGGCCATTAACATTCTCTGAGTTTGGCCTTGATTTGAGCTTTGTAATTTGATCATATCTCAGGCTTATAATTCCAGGGAATCGGTTAGCTTAGCGTAAGCACCAGCTCAGTGAACGAGGTGTATATATATATATATATATAATTATAATTATTATTATTATTATACCGAAGATAGTGAATGAACCGTGATGAACGTGATGTCATGATGCTGTAACCATGCACGGTGTAATCGGGCTACGAACGACATCAATCTGTCAAGAAAACACTCAAAAATCTTGTCACGTACTGGATTTCCACCTTTTTAATCAAATGCAAATTTAAAATAAAGAAAAAGAAGAAGCTCAACGTAAACTCTACGGAAATATGTAACTCTATTGTGCTTTCCTCACTTTATTGTTGTGTTTGTACCGCAGGTGGTGATTTTTTGTGTTCAAGGTTATGTGTGTGTGTGTGTGTGTGAGAGAGAGAGAAAGGTAGATCAAATATCTCACTGTGGTGTAAATTAGTTTGTCCAATTAATCATTCATCCACGTTTTACGTTTCATTATTTACTGATTGAAATGCTCTCCTCCGTTTCTCTGACTTTGTTCGTCCGTAGAGCTAGCATGACGAGCCGAGCCTCCTTTTTTTTCATACGTGTTGTGATCCTGTGCCACAAATGTTAAAGCTTTCGGGCTCGCCATCAAACAGAAAGGAGATCCAAAACGTGTGGCTCCCGACTCTTTTCCACGGATGAAAGCGTTATGAAGCCACACGACAGAAGCTCTCTGCACATACAGATCACAAAACCTTTCTCTTTTTTCTGTGACTGAAACACTCCGCATTGCAGACGCAGCAACTTTCTGCTTTTAAAAAGAAACCTTGTGAATAATTTCTGTAATATGTCCTTGGCTGTTTTTTGTAATGTCTGCTTGTCTCCAGAAACCGCCCCCCCCCCCCCCACCCCCTCCATCTTTTTCTTTACTCCAAATCTCTCTGCAACTCTTACAGGGTTTCCCTCTGTTTCCCATCCATACGTAGAAGGTTTTGCTACCTTTATAGAAAACTATTAAACTGGTGCTGACGGACCAACTTATTGACTTATTGAGTGTGTTGATATTGCTCTTATGCTGATGTTTGTTATGGTGTACTCGGTTACTGAAGGCTTTTTACACACCAGGGGGCATTTTGTCAATATATATTTGAAGTACTTTCTCATAGAAAGCATATATTAACACATAGTTTGCAAATAACAAGTGGACATGGTCGTCGTGACGCCACCCGTTGGTTAGTGGACTACAGTTTTGAAACCTCGATTTCGATCGTCACCATCTTGGAATTTTTGCAACCAGTGAAGGGAAGTGACCATATTTGGAGCAACGGGTGGATCTGAGTGACACCCTGAGCAGCAAACCTTACTGGATCTGGTTCCACGTGGATTCTGATATGAAGCTGCTAACAAAGTTAGCTTCATTATTCAAGGTCAACTTTACAGCTGAGTAAGAAGAAACGGCTAGCGACCTGTCAATCAGCAGGTAGGCCCCTCCCCCTAAAGCATCCGCTGACCATAATGTACTAAATGAACATCATGCTGGATTGAAGAAGACTTGAAACTAGAGATTGAGACCATAAACTCATGTTTACTGATATAATACCATAAGACCATTTTCTCATAGACTTCTATACAACCAGAGAGGAGTCGCCCCCTGGTGGCCAGCAGAGAATGCAGGTTTAAGGCACCCCAGCATGGGCTTCACTCTTCAGAACCAGAGGTCCAGTAGTACAAACTTTATAGGTTTCTCAAAGCCAACAAATAATTTTGAATTGAATTGAATTTCAAGGATGCTACGTCTAGCCCTGTGATAGACTGGCGTCCTGTCCAGGGTGTACCCTGCCTTCGCCCAATGACAGCTGGGATCGGCTCCAGCCCCCCCGTGACCCTAAATACAGGATAAGCGGTAGAAAATGGATGGATGGATGGATGGATGCTACGTCATTCTCCTTCAAATTTCTCCCTTCATTCAGAAGGTCCTTGGTAATTTGAAGGAGGTTTGTGTGAGGCTGCGTGTATCCTTCACACTCGCAAAAAAACCCACAATCCTAATACATTTAATTTTAGAGTGCTTTTCATTAAAATTGGCTAACAGTTCAAATAAAGGTTACATACAGATAAATACAGATTGTAGCCATTATGAACTCCCTCTCATGGAAGTTTAAACCCTGGTAAAGGTTGTGTGCCACACAAAGCAGCTGGAACTGTTCGTGAGCAGGTCTTTTGATCTGAAATATTAATATCTGTAATATTTGGGGTTTTGGAGCTTTGTTCACTCAGCCATTTGCACCGAAATTCATTCCACAAGAGTTCATGTTAAATTTTCTTCCTTGTGAAAACAAGTATTCATGGTTCTCTGCTAACCAATCTATTGAAATAGCACAAACAGAAAATAACTTCAAAGCCTGTAAATCTGTCTCTAAAAAGTTTTTCTCTGTTTGTTTGTTTTTTTTCTTTCTCTGAAACCTTTAGATTTAAAGCATCGCCATCGCCGGGCAACTCTGCATGTTTTACAGCTCCAAATACCTGCAAGAGATATACGTGTTTCAACATTTTGAACTTCAATACCCAGAACTCCTTTAAGATGACATCAGTAAGCAGCACAACTTTCTCGCCTATGATGCTTTGTACTAAAGAGGAGAGCAAAGTAATGAAGGCGGAAAAAAGGCCTGCTGAGTGCAGCTTTTTCTGGACAGAGTGCTGCTCTCTCCGCTGCGTGGGAATCAGCAGGGATTTCACGCTTAAATTTAGATTTTTCACTTCTACAGAAAACAATAACACAAGAGACTTGCAAGATATTGCAATGTAATGGGCCAAAGTAGTTTAATTTGGCTGCAAACCTCCCCAGTGCGTTCTGAAGGTGACGTTCTGATGAGCCAACAGCATCACATCATCTGCATAGAGCAGAAACACGATTCAGTCCAGAAACCTAACACTCTCCCTCCTCCCCCCGACTGCACCTTGAAATCCTGCTGCTGAAAATCACAAAGTCTAAATATTTTACCCTCATGAATAAGGTATATTTGTCACTGAAAACCATGCCTCGTGCAGATAATGTTTTCGGATGGACAGATTTTTTACAAGTGATATAATAAGAAGGAGTTCTGGTTGAATATGTTCAGAAAAAAAGGCGAATGAAGAGAACTCACAGCATGTGTCTGACAATAATGAGTAGCCTTACCACGACAGAAAAGGGAAAAATGTTCTGCTGCTTTTCAGCAACAGCTGCTAGATATGAGAACCAGAGCTGAACACATGGCCTCAGATTGATTGAATCTTCACTCTGGGCTTCGTGCTCTGACACCCTAAAGATGACAAACAACATGCGTCTTTCTCTTCCAGGTTCACTGGTTTTTCTTCGTAGGTTAGAGCCTCGCATTCCAGGAAAACTATTTTCTTTCTTTTTTTTATGCTCATTACGTGAAATTTGATTCAGGATTCTTCCTCGACTCCTTGTGTTCATGCAAATCCACAGCGGGGATCGTTTTACCCTCCAAAAATATCTCCTGTGTGAATGTGGTAAGAGGTGTCATCCTATACTGTACACACCGCCTCCTCACCGTATGCTGCTGTTTGCATACAATGAGACGAACATGTGGATTATAATGTAATGTAATCCACAGGTTAAAATATATTATATAATGTTGATGTAATTAAACTTTTAACTAATTATTTGTTAAAAAATTGCCCTTAAATGTTTCATCATTCTTAAAACCACAAACGCTAGATTCATTAATTTCGGTTGATAAGACAGAATGAGTGGTTCTGGTCCATTCTGCTGACTCAATGAAATACTGATGGGACAACTAAATCTAACACGTAATCATAGTGCTTATCGTTCTGGTATAAACATGACTAAGAGTCTCCAGCCAAGCTAGCAGCGCTGCACACTGGGGCTTTGAGCCAAATGCTAATGCAACAGATTCTGCATTCATATGCAGAATGATATCTGAAGGCAGCAATTTTCCAGTTTTAACCAAAACAATCTGCATGGAGAGCAAAAGTATATAGGCTATCGTCTGACAATGATTTTTATTGGTTTGAAATGAGTCTGTCGACTCGCTGCTTGAGAAACAACCATCGTACACATCATCTATCGTCGGCCATCTCAAGTTGCTAATCAGCCTGGAAACAATGAGCAAAGCACAGAAAAGGAAGTGTTGGCCTGGGTTGGTGCTCAGGGTGCCGCTCAGATCCACCCGTCACTCCTCTACAGTCCAAATATGGTCACTTCCTTCACTGATATGTCTTCTTCGCTACAGGGATCTGGACTTAAGTTGTCATTGCCTACCTGGACTCCCATTGCTAGCAACATCTTTGAAATATACAAGTTGCTCAAACTGTGCGTGTGTGTGTGTGTGTGTGTGTGTGTGTGTGTTGTTCATCTCCACGCTGCTTTATTGTCACAGTGAGTCAGGGTCTCAGGTGAATGCCCTGTATGTTACGCAACAGTTGCTCCCAGGTATTTGGAAGGTTATGAATATTTTATTGCTGGCGGATGCCTCCGTAAACAGACAGCAGAATCAGTTTATACAGCGGGAGATGAAGTCCCAGACCCCTCCGGGGTTCATGCAGTAAGTGCACAAGCACATGTAAACACACACTCCGATGTGTCCGGGACGCTGGCACAAACACTCGCAGACTGTGTGAAGGTTTTGCAATATGGGTTCGGACTCTGCAAATCTGCTTCCAAGGTTATTTCCCATCCCTGCAGTTTCCTCTGTGTTCCCAGTGACTGCAGACCTCGCAGCTCCAGCGGACCTTAATTACAGAGAAAAAGCTTTTTCTCAGGAATTTGTTCTCAGTATAACTGCGGGTAGAAAAAATAAAAAAATCAGTGTCAAAGTTTGTTACTTATTCATTTTGACCTTGAGGTGCAAATGTTTCCATTCCAGTGTGTTCATCACCGCTGGTAACTTCCAGTTCTGAAAAGTGAACCTCAGGCTGGAGTGCATTACACTGTCATTCTCCCTGCTGGCCACCAGGGGGCGACTCCTCTCTGGTTGTATTGAAGTCTATGAGAAAAGGTCCTACTTCTCTCTGCTGGCCACCAGGGGGCGACTGCTCTCTGGTTGTATTGAAGTCTATGAGAAAATGGTCCTACTTCTCTCTGCTGGCCACCAGGGGGCGACTCCTCTCTGGTTCTATAGAAGTCTATGAGAAAATGGTCCTACTTCTCTCTGCTGGCCACCAGGGGGCGACTCCTCTCTGGTTGTATAGAAGTCTATGAGAAAATGGTCCTACTTCTCTCTGCTGGCCACCAGGGGGCGACTCCTCTCTGGTTGTATAGAAGTCTATGAGAAAATGGTCCTTCTTCTCCCTGCTGGCCACCAGGGGGCGACTCCTCTCTGGTTGTATAGAAGTCTATGAGAAAATGGTCCTACTTCTCTCTGCTGGCCACCAGGGGGCGACTCCTCTCTGGTTGTATAGAAGTCTATGAGAAAATAGTCCTACTTCTCTCTGCTGGCCACCAGGGGGCGACTCCTCTCTGGTTGTATAGAAGTCTATGAGAAAATGGTCCTGCTTCTCTCTGCTGGCCACCAGGGGGCGACTCCTCTCTGGTTGTATAGAAGTCTATGAGAAAATGATCCTACTTCTCTCTGCTGGCCACCAGGGGGCGACTCCTCTCTGGTTGTATAGAAGTCTATGAGAAAATGGTCCTACTTCTCTCTTGAAAACACATCAGAAACCCATTTACCAGGGTTTAAACTTCCATGAGATGGAGTTCATAATGGCTACAATCTGTATTTATCTGTATGTAACCTTTATTTTAACTGTTAAGCCACTTTTAATGAAAAGCACTCTAAAATTAAATGTATTAGGATTGTGGGTTTTTTGGGAGTGTGAAGGATACATGCAGCCTCACACAAACCTCCTTCAAATTACCAAGGACCTTCTGAATGAAGGGAGAAATTTGAAGGAGAATGACGTAGCATCCTTGAAATTCAATTCAATTCAAAATTATTTGTTGGCTTTGAGAAACCTATAAAGTTTGTACTACTGGACCTCTGGTTCTGAAGAGTGAAGCCCATGCTGGGGTGCCTTAAACCTGCATTCTCTGCTGGTCACAAGGGGGCGACTCCTCTCTGGTTGTATAGAAGTCTATGAGAAAATGGTCTTATGGTATTATCTCAGTAAACATGAGTTTATGGTCTCAATCTCTAGTTTCAAGTCTTCTTCAATCCAGCATGATGTTCATTTAGTACATTATGGTCCATTTAGAGTCCACCAGACCAGAAAGCAGGGGATGCTTTAGGGGGCGGGGCTTACCTGCTGATTGACAGCAAAAAGGACAGTGCAACAACAAGAAACAAAACAGAACAAATACAAACTAGTTAACATAGTAATTAAGTAAGCAGTAAAAAACGAAATCTAAATCCGTAAACATGCTGAGTTGATGAGTTCACATTATTGCACATATGAAAAAAGATGCATTAAATGTTTTTATTGCACAGAATAGCAGCGTTTATTGTTCCAGCAGTCGGCAGAATGATCAGTGAGGGAGCATCAGTGATCACCGGAGAGATGCTGGCAGTGATGTCAGCAAGGATGCAAGACGGCTGAGAGTCCATCAGTAGCCGTTCTGAGGGAAACATTAGACAGGATTCTAATGGTGGGTCTGATGTCAGACGTGTTTGTATTGGTGGTGAAGGAAAAGAAATGGCAGATAAAATTGCAAAAAATAAAAATAGCTGCACTAATGTGGCAGGAAGGAACAGGAGAGGTAAAAACAATTAAATCTGACTTCATAGTTTCTTAGAGTAACTGATGCTATTAGAAAATATCAGAGGTGGGAAGTAACTAAATACAATATTGTTACTGTACTTGAGTAGAATTTTTAGGTCTATCTAATATCTGTACTTTTTACTCCTCACATTTTCCAAACACTTTAGTTTTAATGCATTTGAGGGGAATTCTCGATTATTTCTTTTTCTTATTAATATGACCCGAGATTCAGTAGAAAAGTCCTTCTTACGGAAACTTTTTACTTTCTACTCTTAAAGCCTGTACTTTTTCACTTTGACTTGAGTAAAGAAGTTGAATCTGTACTTTTAACAGTGTTTTTAAACAGAAGTAACGACACTCGACCAGCTGGTGGTGGTAATATGCAAATTGTTTACCAACTGCCAATAAACCCAGAAGAAGAAGAAGAAGGTGGTGTTCGGCCTGTTTGTTTGAGACACACAATGGTATCAATGCTTAGAGACACAAAGGGATTTTCATGTTGTGAAGTCAGATAGGAAAAAAGCATATTTAACTCTCGACACCTGAATGCACCTCAGGTGAGTCCCTTCACACCAACACCAGTCTGTCAACGCGCCCTCATATCTACTATTTTATCGAGACTTGTTTTTAGATGCTAATCCATCCAGATGAGTGAGATCCAAATGTATTTTCTGCTGACGTTTACCCTAAATAATCAACTTTATATGTTGTACGTTGTATGTAAGCCGTATTCATTGTTTGTTGCCATGGCGCCGGCAACACGACACAGAAGATCAGATCTGAGAAACAGCTTGATTTGACTAATTTTTCACTGTCGAGTTCTCATAAGAAGCTCATTAAGTTCCTATAGATCACGCCTGCAGTCATACATGTGTGTCTAGAATTTAATATCTGATAGTGACATGATATTTAATTCATCACGTCGTATCTAATTACTTGGACATTGCTGGCCGAACGTGTTAAAAGCTTGGAGAAACGTCTCCCCTGTGCTGTTGGAGTCTCAACACCATGTGTGTTATGGCATTCACTGTCCACCGAAGAATATCATAATGGAGATTTTTCTCTGTTTTTGCTTAAACGGTGCTTAAAATACCAGATTGGGAGCATTTCCATAGGTTATTTCATTAGCAGGACGATGGTATATATAAATATATATAAATATATTTGTTTGTCAACAAAATTGAAAGTTAAGTGATTCCATGTTTAAGAGTTTTGAGCATATTTTGATGTGTATTGCAAGTGAGGATAATAGTGACATTAAATTGTCCCATGCCTCCTGTTCCGCTGTTTAGCTGCAAGCTGATCCGGCAGCTTGCAGCTAACGGTGCCAAAAGTGTTACTACAGCAGAAGCTCAACTGTTTTAACTGGAGGGAGAACCAGAGGTTGGGCGCCATGCTTTTGTGTTGACGGCTGAGCCGGCGGCTTGCGGCTAACGGTGCTAAAAGTGCAAACTACGGCAGAAGCTGAATCTAACATAGGCTAAAATAAGCCACCATGTGTTCCTGGTCATACTGTGGTATTTAAAAGAGAAAGGTTGTGTTTTATTGTCCATATAACAAATTCAACTTTTAATTTTTTCAGAAATCTTGTCATTTATTCTTTCAAAAGTTAAGCAGTCACTGCCTTTAAACGAAAGCTGCGGCTGCTTTCAGGTTAACGCATCAGGAACTTAAAAGGGCCACCCTTCAGAATAAAAAAGTCACATTTTCTCATTCTGAACACCAACGTTCACGTTCAAGTCAAACAAAAAGAAAAGTACAGAGAGTGGAGGAAGAATTAGTGACAAAAAGAGGAAAAAAACGGAGTCATACTGCAGGGAGACGAAGGATAAAGGACGGAGTGTGAAGTTGGATGGGAGGGAGAAAACAGGGGGGAGAACAGAGAGAGTGAAGGTTATACTAATGAATGGTTAAACCTGTGAAGGCAGGGGGAGGAGGGGGGGGGAGGGGGGTAGAAGAAAGCAAAAAAAGAGGAGAGGGAGGTTAGGAGGAGAATGTGTGGGTGTCAAGGGATGTTTAAAGAAAGATGGTTTGTTATAAGGAAAGGAAGGTCTCTTTGTGTGTGCATGTGTGTGTGCGTGTGTGACTTGAGCAACCACATCAGCAGCTGTAATGTAATGTGGAGAGATTTTTTAGAGATTTACAGAACCACACACACATATCGGGTGGAGAGAACCTGATGGAGTAGTAAACGGTCTGCCGGGCTGATCAGCCAATCAGAGAAGCAGCTGGAGGTGTGTGTGTGTGTGTGTTAACATTGGTTTTCTCAGCTTGAAAAGAGTGCATCTGTCTATGGGATGTGGTTGTGTGTGTGTTTGTTTTACATGTGTGTGTGTGTTGGCTGCAGTGATCCCAGCTGTGGTCTGACCTTTTCTCTA
This sequence comes from Eutrigla gurnardus, assembly GCF_963514095.1. NCBI lineage: Eukaryota > Metazoa > Chordata > Actinopteri > Perciformes > Triglidae > Eutrigla > Eutrigla gurnardus. The sequence goes on along the minus strand of NC_139923.1, from coordinate 28,050,522 downwards.
ATTGACTCCAATCAATTAAGCTCTATCCGTTTTATCACGGGGGGGATGATGCTGTTGAAGTTGTAGCAGTGACCTTTCAATCAGCAGGTAAGCCCCGCCCCCTAAAGCATCCCCTGCTTTCTGGTCTGGTGGACTCTAAATGGACCATAATGTACTAAATGAACATCATGCTGGATTGAAGAAGACTTGAAACTAGAGATTGAGACCATAAACTCATGTTTACAATGTTTACTGAGATAATACATCAAGAGAGAAGTAGGACCATTTTCTCATAGACTTCTATACAACCAGAGAGGAGTCGCCCCCTGGTGGCCAGCAGAGAGAAGTAGGACCATTTTCTCATAGACTTCTATACAACCAGAGAGGAGTCGTCCCCTGGTGGCCAGCAGAGAGAAGTAGGACCATTTTCTCATAGACTTCTATACAACCAGAGAGGAGTCGCCCCCTGGTGGCCAGCAGAGAGAAGTAGGACCATTTTCTCATAGACTTCTATACAACCAGAGAGGAGTCGCCCCCTGGTGGCCAGCAGAGAGAAGTAGGACCATTTCCTCATAGACTTCTATACAACCAGAGAGGAGTCGCCCCCTGGTGGCCAGCAGAGAGAAGTAGGACCATTTTCTCATAGACTTCTATACAACCAGAGAGGGGACTTCTCTACTCATTTAAATGGATCAGTAGAAGAAAATAACTTTTTTTCTTTTATATGTTCCATCCTTCTTTGGCCTTCGTGAGTAACAGTAAACTCACTTTTAAAATAATTACCTTCCCACGTACCATAGAACGATCAGACTCTGCACTTAAAAGCACAAAGGGTCGGTTTGAAAGTACTGAATTGAGAAACCTGCTCCCATCACAAAGCACCGAGGTGAACAACAATCACAGTCGTCTGGGATTTTCTCTTTTGTCGGAGGAAGGCTTCCTTATCAGGGAGCCAGGAGGGGTCTCAGACAGGACATACCGGTAGTTGGTTTAAGGTTTAATGGTGAACAAGCCACTGGAAGAATGAACGACACAATACCCATGACCACTACAGTCTATGGACTAAGTCTGGATGGTGTGCCCCCCCCCCCCCCCCACCACAAAGGATTCAAAGACCATTGTTTTGATGAGACGTCCTTGATTAAAGTAAATCACCAGCTAATTCCATTAAAACGTGGCGGATTATTTCTCTTCTATGATGAACTTCTCACTGCGTCGAGCTGCTGCTGTTTGCTATAGTGGCAACTTTTCTAACAGGCCATATCTCAGCAGACCTCCTATAGCTCACACACACACACACACACACACACACACACACACACACACACACACACACACACACACACACACACACACACACACACTTTAAGTGGTGACATACACTGTGCTCCCAGTGCCTCCTCCGGTGTTCACACTGGGAGCCACTCGATCCCCGATCAATACGCTGCTTTCTCCTGATACACACACACACACACACGCACACACTCTGTCAAACCACCTCCTCTTCCTCCTCCTCCTCCTCTTCCTCCTCCTGATAAGAAACATATCTGGCTGCTGTGCGTGTTAATGGTGTACATGTTGGAGAACATGGCGTTCATTGATTTATTTTAAGGCTATAAAGCGGTTATTGTGTGTGCTGCTACCGTTCAGGTACGCTGCTCAGCCTTTGGGTGGGGGGGGGGGGGGGGGGGCATTGATGGAATAGCCTGTTTGTGTTTCAGGAGCGTTTAAAACAAACACACACCACAAAGTCACGTTTATAATGTGCAAGTTTAAAGTGAATGAGGTTTGAAACCGGCAAGAGAGTATGGACAAAAAGTAGTGGTTGTGTGTGTGTGTGTGTGTGTTGGGATAAGGTGGCTGTGATTAATTCCTCTCTGTAGCCGTGGCTCTAATTCCCGACTGAGGTGGGAATGGTCCCTGAAAGAGTCCCAGTGGAAATCACAGTAGGCATGCAGGCAGACAGCAGCTCTGAGAAACACTGATGAATTATCCATAAAGGGGGGGGGGGGGGGGGCATGCAAAGGCAGGAAGGAGTTGAGGGAAAGTGAAAAAAACATAAATACACATACAAAAAAAAGATGGAGGGATGGTGAATACAAGAGGACGAGTGTGAGGAAAAAGAGAGTTAGCTGATGGATGGAGGGGAAGTGAAAGCCACAACATGTTTTCCCTTGTTTCCCCTGGAAAAACTCCCCCCTCCCTCCCCTCGAGTGTCTCCCCCCCCCTCCCCTCGAGTGTCTCCCTCCCCTCGAGTGTCTCCCCTCCCTCCCGGTTCTGTTCGGGAACACGGGTCTTCAGGTTACACCTTTAATGCGAGCAGCTATCCAAACAGTCCCAGCTGTGGGGAGAACCGACTCTCAGAGAGAGGTGAGGCGTTCAGGGCCTGCGTGGAAAACATTCTCTTCTCTGTTGTTTTAGGTTTTCAGGAACAATCGGTCCACGTGATGCACAGACTCGTAGCTGCAGGTTGCAAAAAAAAAAGGTTACGTGAAATATATTTTATGTTCAACTAATTGAAAAATAAGTCAAGTATTAAATAAGCGTCGATGACCCCTAGGGGTCATACAGACTTCATTGTGTACATATAATCCTGTATTCACCCGTTTTCATCTAAGAGTGCTACAAACCTGTCATCATCTCCTCTATGTGCAAACTACATGAAGAGATAAGATGTGTGCGAACGACGGCCATATGGTTTGAGTTTTGCAGTCTGGGATCAATTAAAGAGCGTATATAGACTCTGACATGAACATCGCTAACATATCTTCTATACATATTTCATTATTGCAGAAGGCGTACATTTATGAATTTTTCATACCACCTGGAAGCACCGCCAGACTCGATTCACTTCCTGTTATTCTGTATGAAATATGTAGATTTGGAGGAGTGGAATGTGTAATACGAGACTCTTGATAACGTAACAGACATTCATGATGCAATTAAAGCACTTTATTGACCAACTAAAGGCGTCTCTGAGTGACCTGAGGTCCTCGTGTTTACATGGAGCGCTTCATTATCAACGCATTTAAAAAAGGCCCATGCAATCACACATAATGTATCTGTAATGCGTTCGGAAGGTGCTGCTCCACGGCCCCCCGGGGTTTCAGACGTCGTGCAAACTGCGATGGAGATGATTATATCGTGGTCGTTCTGTCTGTAATGAACTCCTGAGCTGATATTAATACCTACTTCTTTAGACGAGGAGGGATGTGAGCTATCGGGCTCTTCTTTAGAGCTGACAGGACGCGGCTCTTTTTACCGCTCGCCGCGGGGGATAGTTTTTTTTTTTTTTAAAGAGTGGCGTTAAAGTAGAGTGCAAGTATGTCAGTGTTTTATTCCAGGAGCTCCCGTGACGAATGCCTCGCCAAATTACAACCCCCTTTACACTCACTCTGAATGGTGGTCCGCCTCGGAGGTCCCTCTCGAAGTCCCTGACCACAAATCCTCCGTTGTGTAGATGAGAATACGGAGTCTAAGTCGTGGCGCCCAAACGGAGGGTTTACACCGGCTTTCCAGCCTTCCTGCTCCCCGTGTGTGGAAGTCCTCTTCATGCCTCATCCATAATTCTTCCCACGGCCGGGGACAGCCCCCCCTCCCCCCTAAAATAAACAGTCCTCTGGGTATTGCACCAGGATACTAGGTCAAATGTTAAACTGCTGCTGACGGCCTGCTGGGAATACACTGGCCTAAATCTGCCGATACATCCCAATCCCTGGTTTTAATATAACATGTACCTGCACGGCATTCAGACCCATGATTGAGGTTTGCTTTCTTATGGTGGAATAACTCACTTACGTTGATGTATTGTGCTCTGAAGGGCTTGACAACGCTGCATCCTGCACAAGATGCAAGTTGTTTAATGCGTTTCAGCGGCTGAATGTGGGTCATGTGGGAATTCAGCAAGAGTCTGATCCTCAACAGGAAGAAAAAGGGAGCATTGGTAATTTGTTCAAAGAGGACACGGCCATTTTTACTCTTATGTTTGTTATTATTTCATGCAAAGCGACAGCTAACAGGTGGATAGCTGTAGCTTAGCTTAGCTTCGTGTAAAAGACTTGAAACACATAGGGAATGATTTGGTGAGGGACAAAAAGAGGTTTTGATCATGTCGGTCTGTAATGTTGGTCAATTTCAAATATCTTTTTGCAAGTCAAGGAAGTCACAGTTTGTCGTAGTATAATTTAGTTTTGAGTAAATTACTGTTGTCTTGGCTCGCTAGCTGGCTAGCTAACTTAGCTACATTCAATCGCAACGTTAACGGTATCTTAGCCGATGTGTTTTTGTCCAGCGACTCTTTTTTATCGGCCAGGAGGAGAAAAAAGGAGTGAGACCTGTTTACATGAGATTACCTTATTTGGAGTGTTGATGAACAGCTACTGTGTTAGCCTAGCACCCATCAGCCAGACTCCATTCAGAAAACAAGCATTTTAAAAGTTGTTTGTAAGTCGTCTTGGAAATTTTTTTAACAAATCGTTGTCATTACGCAGTTACTTCGGCATTACATTTACATTTACATTTAGGTCATTTAGCAGACGCTTTTGTCCAAAGCGACTTACAATAAGTACATTTGTCAAAAGAAGGAAACAAAGAAACCACGACGTATCATTGCCGATGCAGTAAGAGCTAAAAATAGAACAAGTGTTAGGTCCTCATCTGAGTAAAGTAGTGCTTCAAGAGTAACAGTGCTACGATCCGAGTTTTTTTTTTTTTTTTTTTTTTGCGGGGGGGGGGGGGGGGGGGGGGGGGGTCGAGGGAGGGTGTTAGTGGGTCATGGCATCATTATTATTTGTTTATTGCAATTAAATTACAACAAAATAGTTTATTTTGGGTTCATCCAGCTGTAGTAAACCAGCCGACGTAATCTCTCAAAACGTAACTCATAATGCAGTGTTTCATTGTGCGGAAACATCATTGTTACTTGACTCCAGACAGATCCAGATCCTGCTTTGCTGCCATCTTTGACCTCGAGACCTCCTCCACCAGCCAGGAGCTGGATTGACCAGGATTGGGCCTCCGATGGTCGGGAAGGGAGGCACGGGAGAACCAGAACCTAGGACAGGCGGGGAAGACCATCATACCTTGCTGCAGTAAAATGACAGGTTTTCTAAAGGGACTCTGGTGCTCGGAGGTTAACCTTTTTTTTTTCCACACCATGATCTTTTCTCTTTTTCTCGTAGTCTCACCCAGTATCGGTACAGACTGTGCTGCACTGCTTCTTCCAGGTTTAATCTCCTCTAACTAATGAGATCATGAACCGGCGCCGTCGTCTTCTCACTCTGGTGGCATCGATTCCAATCAAACTTCAGGACCGTGAGATAATCATCCTCTAATCTAACGTTGACCTCTCGCACGTCATGTTTTCTTTCAGAGCCTCTCCTCGTCCACGATGTTCTTATTTTCTGATGGATTGATGCTCTGGATGAGAGTTATTCAACCTCTTTGGCACACGTAACTCTTTCATAACCGATTATCTAAAATGAAAAATGCATCATCATCCAGCAAAGGCTTCTTTCTTAAAGTTTCTTAAATGTGATCAGAATTAGATCAACACTGTCAGCTGATGGATTTAGTGGTAAATTACACTGAAGATCTTGGTGTTTCTACTGTTTGCCGGTGATTGTAAATTTCAGAATAATACTACACATGTAGAAGTTTGAGATTACAAAGTTAACGACTGTTTCTAACGGTTTAAAACTGCGACTTTAATCCGGGAGAAAAAAGTTTCCCTTGAAACTTAATAGAGAGCCACAGCAGATACATCATTAATACATTTAAAATAATTCTGTTTCCCAGTACTCCTGAAGAACGTCCACTTCCCATCTATATTATTTGCAGATTTGGGGAGGGGGGGTCCATAATGATCCATAATGATCCAAATTCTAACTTCAAAGGCTCCAGAATTGTTTCCTGTTGACAGCTGTAGTTTAAAACAAAACCCTATGTGTTGAAAGTCAGATTGAACTCTGTTGCTTCGGCGCTCCACGATGACGGATGTTTCCATCAAACGGGGAGGAGTGAGAAGCATCGACGGTTGAGGGTTCAAACCCCTTCAGTTGGGGGTCTGACCTCATGACCCTTCATTTTGCTCGTTGCAAAATCCGAGTCGCTTTCAAGATTCGACCGGCTGAGCCGAAGCGAGTGAGTCGAATTGCTTTTGACCTGCTGCGACTTGCACACTGAAGAGTAAAAATACCTTGAGAGTAGATACGTGGTCTCTCTGAAACGCGGTCTGCTCCATTTGTCTGGTCTTGCCCTGGATCCCTCTGCGCTCGGCTCTCCGGTCCCGTCGCCTCAGCTGAAAGCTAATGAATTAACATCTCCCTGCACTGCACCGCCCCAGGACTACTTAAGTACTTCATCAACAGAGTACTTTCTTATTCACTCCCACCAAAGTGGTTTCTCCGGGCCTCTAGGTGTAACTGGAGGTAATCGTTTTTCACCACCACACACCTGCTGTGATTTCATTCATCATTGCATTCGTCATCATTGCATTCGTCATCATTGCATTCGTCATCGTCTGCCTGTCTCTCTATCAGCCCGTCTATCTGCCGTCCTGTTAGCTGTCAGCTTCCATCTCCATCCTTTTTCATGTTTTCATCACCAGCGCTACTCATTTCATTATATTATTGTATTATGTATTATAATTGTATTATTAGTATTACTGTCTGCTGTTGTGTGTGTATATATATATATATATATATATATATATATATATATATATATATATATATGCGTCTACTGAGAGTGATATCTCAGAGATGTTGAGGTATTTTATTTCCTAACATGAAAGTCGAAAGTGCTGTTTAAGATTCTGGTGTAGAAACACTGGATCCTTTTTAAGAGGAGCTTCTGGACATTCGGCAGTGTGATGGATTTTGTGGAATGAAAAAAAAAGAAGAAAGTATGACCTTATATTCCCACCAAATATCAACACCCAGTGCTTTATCAGTTTATGTGCGTTCTCCTGCTGTACTTGCAATGACTGTGGTGTGAAAGGGGGCAACTCGTGGAGATAATTATTATAACTCTCCGCACTTCGGAGCATTTTAACATCTTTCATCCCTTTTCGTTTGATTTATTGGCTGCAACTCTATTGTTTTGATTCACTTCCCAGCTTTCATCGGCTCTATTTCACCCTCACTGTGAACCCCAATCTATCAGTGTATTATCTTTCTTTTTTTGGTGTTGATGCTGCTGGTTTGACAATCTTTACAAGTGAAAACTATCCGCCCAGCTGCAAACGCCCTTCAACTCAAAGTTTAGGGATATTTTGAGGAGACTGAGCGTGTTTCCGCGGTGATTCCAGGACTCCAATAACGCGGCGGTATAGCTGATGGACTATAAAAAGTTAGTACCGCAGGTGTTCCAGGAATGCACAGTTCAACTGGGGGGGGATGAATCCCCACCGCCTCCGTGACACCTGCCATGCAGATGCTGCACCTTCTGATGAGAGCAGAAAAAACATTTTGCCGCAATGTTCTCGTGGAAGCCGAGTTGGTCGATAACTGTGAGGCAGTTTGGGGGTATTTTTGTCGGCGTAGTAGCCATACAATATTCCTTGAGGGACGCCTGCTGTAATCAATAATGACGTTACTATGACCAGGTTGTACTGACGGTTGTACTGACGGTTGTACCGACTCTCTCGGGGAGACTATAGGAGGGAGGGAGGGGAGCAATATCCTCCAACGATATCTGACACAGGATCAGGTCATTTTCTCGAGTTTCTGCTCTTGTGCCAAGTGCTGCACTCGAGTGTCTGTAAACACACACACAGGAATAAAGTTACACACTGTAAACCCTCACTATAGCTTACTCATCCTCTGCAGCACAAACACACACTTTCAAGTTAACACACAAATTATGGGTGGGGTGGGGGGGCGGCATCATGGGGATATTAACGTAGGCGGAGTCACAGGCGGAGTCAATTGAGCTTTTAATAGAGCGGGCTCCTCTTCCTCAGTGTGGATAAATAATACAGCAGTCAGCGAATCTGGATCTAACGGATGATATTGACCTTTTGGGGGTTAGGGGAGGGGGGGGGGGGAGAGGGAGGGAGGGGGGGAGTAGGGGGTTGAGATGCTGAGGGATGCACACAAGTGTCAACAGGAGCGCAGCGCTCAGACAAAGCGTCTTAATCAGAGCGCGACAAGGTGGTGATCAATCACGAGGATGATGGAGCCGGAGAGGCCCTGACCTCAGCTGCACTGCAGAGAGAGAGAGAGAGAGAGAGAGAGAGAGAGAGAGAGAGAGAGGCCGGGCCAGAACCGGTCCTCAGAGGCTCGCTTTCTTTGCTTCTCCTCCCTGACTGCATTGTGTCTTCCTCTCCTCCTCTATCCGTCTGCATCGCCCTCTTTCCATTTTCATTACTCACTGCCGCTTCATCCCCCTCCTCCTCCTCCCCCCACCTCCCCCCTTTCTCCCTATATTTCTGTCTGGTACCCACCATCTGTCATCCGTTGTCTTCCTCCATCACCCCCCTTCTCCCACCCCCCCCACTCATTTTCACTCCCTCAATCTAATTCTAGGAGCTTTATTGGCATCATAAGATGAATTTTACTGTCTCCCCCCCGACTCTCTCTTTCTGGAACATTTGTAGTCCTCCTTACTAATTCCCCCTCCACTCCGCTCCTCCGTGTTAAAACGGCTGGTCATGGTCGGAGTCCCGCCGGAGTCCATGCCACGTATTCTTTATTACACTACGGAGGTGAAACTGAATGCCACTTGTAGTGTTTTTAGTTTTTTTTTACAAGAGACATGAGTGTTGGGATGTAAAGGAGCAGCCAGCCCAATAAAATGACCCCCTCTTTAAAGAGTGACTTTTATGTGTAGAGCACCACCGTGTGGCCATGTAGTGTAACTGACTGAAAACGCTGCTATGTGCTGGAGGGACTCCAACTGAGATGGGGTTTTTTTTGTGCAAATACATGTTTTTAAATAGATCCAAAAATGCAGATTTCGACCACATGGAATTGAACCAATTGTTAGAAAATGAAAACACGTGTGTGTGTGTGTGCGTGTGTGTGTGTGTGTGTGTGTGTGTGTGTGTGTGTGTGTTTGTGTTTGAACACGGTTGAGTCCCGTATGTAGAATGTGTTTCGGTGGCTTTACTGTGTACGGGAATTATGAGAAACTGATCCATCTGCTTGTCTGTTGTGAATTATCTGGCTTAGTTGATCCCCCCCCCCCCCCACCAGAAGAAAGGGCCCGTGGACCACCAGGGGTCCCACACAGTGTCCCAGTGGGACTCCACCACATAAAGGAATCACAAAATGAACTATAATTTTCACGTTATTATAGTTCCACGCATTGATATTTTTTGCTCTGCTCATGTTTTTCATCATATCAAATGAGGGCCAGAAACTAGTATTTACTTGAAGTATCTGAGACCCAGACTTACTTTCACACAGACAGACAGCAGAAGTCAGCAGTTTGTCAGAGGGACTTTTCTGGTTCTCTGTATCCAGGAAGTGACGGTTCAGGACTTAACAGGGTCGAACAAGCCAGGGAGGTCTTGCTGTCTCTCTACAAAAGAAAGCTGGGTGGAAGAGGAGCTCCATCAGGCGAACCAGAGATAGAAGTATATACAGGAAGTGAGAGGATTGGGCTTTCAAATGAAGAGCACATAAAGTGAGTGGGGGGGAACAAATCTATGCATCACGTGTTATCAGCACAATCCCAAGGCGGCAACCTCCGGTTCTCAGAGGTGAAGCCAAATTTGAAGTGCCGTAAATATATCTGCTGGTCAAGGTCTTGGTTGAAAAAAGAAGTCTGATTCTATAGAAGTCTATGAGAAAATGATCCTACTTCTCACTGGATTTATTTTCTCAGTAAACATTGTAAACATGAGTTTATGGTCTCAATCTCTAGTTTCAAGTCTTCTTCAATCCAGCATGATGTTCATTTAGTACATTATGGTCCATTTAGAGTCCACCAGACCAGAAAGCAGAAGTTTATGGTCTCAATCTCTAGTTTCAAGTCTTTTTAAAAGCAGCAGTAAAAGTACAATAGTCACAAAAAAATAGAGTAAAATAAAATGAAATAATTTGAAAATAAAATAAATAAATAAAATAACACTAAAGTGAGTGCATAAATTGTTATACTTTCAGTACTTTTAATTTGAAGTATGTTCTATCCTCAATTTGATTTAAGTTTTACCAACAGAAAAAGAGTAAAAGTGACAGAAACTTATATTATTTGTGACATTTAAGTAACTTATTTTTTTTGTCTTGACTGAATTTCACTTTACAAAGAACTCCCCAAACTAATATTTTATTTTGAAAATGTAGAACCGGAACTTATGTGTTGCATTGTGGGTCACTTCTCTGGGAAGGTCGGTCCAACTGGGAAAAAAAACACCGTCCAGAAAAAAGTCATCGACGGGACAACTTTTTTTGCGTGGTGTTTTATTTTTTAATACAAAACAATCACATTGATCTTTCCTAAAAAAAAATAAAAAAAACACGTGACGCGTTGACGCGGGAATGTCGCTAACGGGCGAAGTGACGGACTCGGGGGAGAAGTTGGGAAAGTTGAAAATGGAGAGCCCAGCTGAGTGAGAGTGGGGTGAGGAGGCTGGATTTGGCAAAGCCCCGCTGCTAGCTGCTAGTTAGCATGCTAACTGTCCCGGGATAAGTAATGATAAGGTGAGCTCGTAACTTTTAACACTATTTGTGACGTTTCTGTTTTTTTAAGAGACCGCCATGTTGTTCCTCCATTGTTGGCGAAAAGATAACGGTCGAGTTTTTTGGGGGGGCTAAAGAAAAACATTGCTAGAGCAAGGCCTGGCCATTTTGTTTAAAGTTGTAACTTCAGTTTAACATGCTTATATGTGTTTTAAATGTTACGTCATGTCTTCGCAGTGCTTTTGATTGTGTTGTTATAAATCAAAACTAAGTTGATTTTTTTTTTTTGTAATGACAACTCTCTAACAATATAATCAAACACTCCAACATTTGGTACCCGGATATAAGGGACCATCTGTGTCAGTGCAGCTATTTATTTTTTTCTTCCAATGGCAAAGCTTTCTCTCTGTTGTTTTTTGGCCGTTTTCATAAAAACATGTCTGGATAGCTGTAATCATATTTCTTTGGAAGTTTTACAATATGGCCTCATCACTCAACTTCTATTTAAAAAACATTGTCTTCATGTTGCTTTCCAGGCCTTATTGAAATCCTCCTGCACATAATTTCATGCTCATTTTTATTTGTATGTTGTGTATTTCAGAGCCTCCTGCTGCTTCCCTCCAGCCTGTGATCGTCCAGGGGAGCTGCTTTCGCCTGGGCAAGACCGCCGACGTTGCAGCCCCCCCAACACCCCCCCAGTAACCCTGATGGATCGGATCTGATGGTCCTGAATTTTTCCTGCATTTGTCCTAAAGGCAACCGCACTTAAACCCCTTGCCCCCGATCAATCCGTGCTTGCTGTGCTCGTCATATTTCATTCATCATATTTCGCCATCCGAGATGGGGCCCTGGTAGGCTCTTCCAGGGGCTCGAGGTACCCCCCCTCCCCTCTCCTCCACCCGCCTGCCCCGGCCTATTAAAGAACACCGTAACCAAAAGAACAACCGGTATAAACTCGCCGATGGAGCCGAGAGGCACGACGTGCTCGCCCAGATTACGTGCATGACTTTTTTAAAATCTGGATTTAAGTGGATGCATCAGGGTCCGTTCTGCTGATGCCGGCTCCCCCGGCACTTGGAGTGGGTGTTGTCGGCCTTATTCATGAGTCCTGGTACGGCCTGGATGTTGGATGTGTTGAACCGGCTGTTGGGGTGATGAGGCAGGGCTCCTGGTGGCCGGCGTGGCGAGCTGGGCAGCGGCCCACGGTGATGTGATGGGGTGCAGGAACAGTAAGGTCCTCCCTGAGCCTCCGGGGGACGTCCAGTTGGACCTGGTCAAAAAGGTCAGTGGGACACCGAGGGACCGGATGTGATATGTTACCGCCACAGATACGGTTGCTATTGGTAACGGCTGTGTACACTACCGCTACCAGTGTCAGTGTTGATGATATTAAACCTACTGGGGTTATCTACTGCAGGTTTATTTTCTATTTACACATTAAGATGTATTGTTTTGTCCCAAAAAAAAGTCAATAATTGGCTTATTTTTTTATTTAAAAAATGAAGGAATTCATTCAAATATCAACACTGTTGATGATGGATTTTCTGTCGATCAATGGAACAATCTTGTTAAAGTCCAAGTGTTGTGTGTGCGTGTCGTCCACACTGGATATAGTTGAAATTGATAAGTCAATCCACAGACATAATTGGATAATTGATTATCATGCCTTAGTTGATATTAACCTGAATATATTTGTGTTCCCGATCGGCTGGACAGACAAAAAAATACATTTGAACATGTCGAGTTGGCCTTGGGGGAATTGTGACAGGCATTTCTTTTTCTCAATTAATCAAATTATTAACAGATTGTTTGTTATTTGCAGCCTTATTACATACAAACACGCTTTAATGAGGAATTAATCTATTAAGGAATATTTCACCCTGAAAGGTTACCTGCCATTTATCAACTTAGATTGTTTTGGTGTGAGTTGCCGAGTGTTGGTGATGTCATTGTTTAGTATGAATAAATGTATGTGATCTGTAGTAAGATTATTAGTTTATATAGAAATAATGACTCCCACCCAAATATCGATCAGCCTCAACAATAGTACGGCTTTACTAATCATGCAGTATACGATACTTGTATGACAGTTAATATCTATATCTGTACTGCATGATGAACTGTGTTAATGTGTCTTTCAGGTTGATCCTCCCCCTCAGACAGATATCTATAAGCACTTCATACGAGGGGATGGCACAAGGAGCAAGGTGGGCGTGGCCAGTGGAGGGGGAGGTGACAAGGCCGGCTCCACCTCCCTATATCAGGCCCAAGCTGCCACCCCCGTCGCTTTCCCCCCGCCCCCTCGGGACCCGTCCGATCTGTCGGACCCCCAGCGCAAGAAGGTGGCGAAGTACCGAGCCAAGTTCGACCCCCGTGTCACGGCCAAGTACGACATCAAAGCTCTGATTGGTCGCGGGAGTTTCAGCCGGGTGGTTCGCGTGGAGCACAAGAGCACGCGGCAGCCGTACGCCATCAAGATGATCGAGACCCGGTACCGGGAGGGCAGGGAGGTGTGCGAGTCGGAGCTGTGCGTCCTGCGCCGCGTCCGCCACACCAATATAATCCAGCTGATGGAGGTGTTCGAGACGGCGGAGCGCGTCTACATGGTGATGGAGCTGGCCACCGGAGGGGAGCTCTTCGACCGGATCATCGCCCGCGGCTCCTTCACGGAGCGGGACGCCACGCGGGTGCTGCAGATGGTGCTGGACGGCGTCAAGTACCTCCACACTCTGGGGATCACCCACCGGGACCTGAAGCCGGAGAACCTGCTCTACTACCACCCCGGGGCCGACTCCAAGATCATCATCACGGACTTCGGCTTGGCCAGCAGCAGGAAGAAGGGGGACGAGTGTCTGATGAAGACCACCTGCGGCACGCCGGAGTACATCGCCCCTGAGATCCTGGTGAGGAAGCCCTATACGAACGCCGTGGACATGTGGGCGCTGGGCGTGATCTCGTACATCCTGCTGAGCGGCACCATGCCCTTCGAGGACGACAACCGCATGAGGCTCTACCGGCAGATCCTCAAGGGGAAGTACAGCTTCTCTGGAGAGGTGAGGAGTTTCATTTTTCTGGCCAAAATCATTGCGGAATATCCGATAATCAACTAAATATACTTATTTCTGTTTTGTGTTTTCCTTCAAGTTTTGTCAAAACATTTTTATTGCATCCCAGATTAGCCAACCTTCACAATTTTGTACCTTTTTTTTTTCCGGTACGTTAGGGAAAACAAACTTTCTTCTTTTTTTGTGTATTTATTTCGAAGAATATTTGACATTTGCTTGTTGGCCAATTTAACTGTTAAAACACTTAAATACTGGCTTATTGTAAAAAAACAAAAACGCAACAAAATACATTTTCTATGAGGTTTGAAAAATACTTGAGAACAAGGTTATGTTTTGGTGATGTGTAATGTGCGTGACCTGCCACCAGGGGGATATAAATAGCTCAGAAGAGGGATCTTTTCAATACCGTTGTTGTTTTGGTATGCTAAAGGTCATTAACGACACATTATTTAATACATCACACTACCACCAATGCCGATGTAACACGTCATGTTGTCCTTGACCTTTGCAGCGTTTTACCACAAACAAAAGTTCAGTATAAACGGTACGATTGTGGCATATTGAGGGGTCTTTTCTTTTAAGGTGGCACGTTTCCACACACTAAACCTAACATATCTACCTCCATCTTACCTTTTCCGGACTCCCGTATATTTGTCCTCTCTAAATCAACATGCCCTCCCCTCTTAAGTGTGCACAATAATTTATGCTCCATCTGCGTATCCAGTGGGAAGAATTGCTGAGTCGCCCATTCCTTTGTTTCAACCACGTGGGATGTTTATGTTGCCACAGAGCTTTAGAGAAAGGGGACCCTCGGTAAAATGTTTGCCCCACATGCAGCAAAACTCTAGACGAGCTGGCGGTTCAATCACGTCGGGTTTCTTGGAAGGCGTCCAGATTGGAGCGTCTCAAGTGTCTTGGCGAAGGTCATGCAGGCGTTTTAATAATTGAAATCACTTCAAGGGGTCTTGGTTTTAGCTGAGGTCTGCTGGATCAGCGTATACTAGGTGTGGGAAGCCTTTTTACTGGTATTATGCATTCTTATGGTGATAGAGTGGTTATTGAGTAAATAGTGTGGTCTTATTTGTCACATGAAATAAGGAGGATTTCTCATGAAACGGAACAATATTTATTCTCTGTCAGCATGAGCACAGACAAGGACAGAAAAAATCCAAGTCCAAGCAACTGGGACACGCAGTAATCCTGAAAATACTATATATATATATATATTTGCAGATTATTCCAACTTTATGGATGATATTGATTATAGCAGCTTTTAAGGGTTCCTATGTGGAGTTTTCGTGGCAGAGAGACCTGCAACCCCGTCGTCCCGTCCAGGGGGTAAAATGAGCGGTGGAGTTGGTAGATCTGTGTGTGTGTATATACACACACACACACACACACACACACAGCAGTGTGATTTACCTGCTGTGTGAAGAGAGGGGTTAGTCTCCGATGGGAGACTGAAAACACAGCTGGTTGCCAAGCAGGACATTGTGTACAAACTGTGTGTGCGTGTGCGTGTGTGTGTGTGTGTGTGTGCGTGTGCGTGTGTGTGTGTGTGTGTGTGCGTGTGCGTGTGTGTGTGTGTGTGTGAGAGATATTCCCAAATCTTGTCTAAGTAGGGGGTAGAGCTTGACTCACTGCCAGTCACACTCGTACGAGTCGTACTAAATAGAGCCTGTGTCTCCAGGAAAGAGAGTCCACAGTAGGACGTTTGCTTTAAAATACATTTTTATGTTGCTTTAATTTGGAAACATCTGTTGTCAAACTAATCATGTGCAAACCATCAAGCAGCAATCGAATAAGCTACGCCATACGCCCATTATTTAGTCTGACAATATCAAAAGGCAGAGAAGACTATTTTATTTGAATAAACAATCAGTTCAGAGCTAAAAGTGGTCCTCTGCTGCCCCCTTGTGCCCAACCGACAAAACTACTGATGCAAAACAAACTACATTCTTACAGTTATTGAAAGACTCCCTTCACTGGGAAAAAAAAGTTGTTTTTCTCTGTTGTAACTTCTATTGAATGTTTGAGCTCCGCTGTGCAGAGCGACTTCGACTCTAGAAGGAAGTTTGTTTTTCACCTTCGTGTCCTGAAGCTTCTCTAAACTTCAACATGTGTTTTTGTGACGCCGCCGCAACGGGTTTGGAAGCCAGCCAGTCGCGGTCCAGTATACAGCTTACACAAGTGCGATGTTGAAACTAAACCGCTAGTTGCACAAACACTGAGAATTTAAACTTCTGAAATGAACATTATTTTACATTTGATTGTTTTTCAATGAAGGAGTAGTGTGAATTAAATGGCCTTATTTAACACAAATTCAAAGCTATTTATTTTCATACAACTTCTATATCTGGAGGGGGATCTTTAAAATATCCAGGAACTATTGAGAAGTGAAGATCGTATTATCGTCGTTGTGCCGCCTCACTTAGAAAATCGCTGTTTCATCCTATTTAGAGAACTGGTGGTGTTCATGTAGATCAGCATCTATCATGGTTTGTACTTGTTGTGGAAGTCCCAGTTACTCTGCTGCACATCGGCTGGTTTACCACCACATGTGTCTCTATGAACCCAAAATAAGCTATTTGGCTGTGATTTAATTGCAATAAACAGATAAAAAGATGCCACAATAACTAAATTATGGTGCAGATTTGTTTAAAGTCTGAAGTCATGTTTTGTTAGGTCTTTCTGCAAGACGTAACCTAGACATAAATACAGCAGAGACCTTTTCTCCGTGTCTAATTCAGATGAAAAATATATATATATATTTACATTTTTTTTATATTTCAACCTGTGAACACAGTATTTAATGTTCAGCGCACTCGGTTTACTAATCCCAGTCTTCTTTTTTTAACTTTTTAATAAAAATAAAAAAAAACAACAACAGAGCATTCCCTGACATTGAATCTGAGAAAATAAATAAATAAATAAAATAAAAAGATTAACGAAGATTAAAAAAAAAAAACTAGAAATGAAAATAATGATATGATAAAATAGAGTAAATTACAATAAGAAGTGCTACATATATACATACATACTTATATACTACTTATATACGTGTAAATAAAAGTGATAATCTTGCCCCCCCCCTCCAGCCGTGGCCCAGCGTGTCCAACCTGGCCAAGGACTTCGTGGAGCGGATCCTGACGGTGGACCCCAGCGAGCGGCTCACGGCCGGCCAGGCCCTCAAGCACCCGTGGGTGGTGAGCATGGCCGCCTCCTCCTCCATGAAGAACCTGCAGCGCTGCATTTCCCAGAACCTGCTGAAGCGGGCGTCGTCCCGCTGCCACAGCACCAAGTCGGCCCAGTCCACGCGCTCCAGCCGCTCCACCAAGTCCAACAAGGCCCGGCGGGTCCGCGAGAAGGAGCTGCGTGAGCTGAACCGCCGCTACCAGCAGCAGTACAACGGCTGAAACGTCGTCATGACTACCACCATTCGATGTTGCTGCCGGCGTTCGGGGCTACAAATCCCCAAATAATAGGACAAAGACGTAATGACGTAACTCTGAACTCCTGATGTCATCTTTACATCCATCCTCTTCTTCCTTTCTTTTTGTTCCTTTTTCCATCCCCCGTGTCTCTACGTATTTATTTATTATTGTTGATTATTAGTCTCCACTCAAAAACGGTCACTGGATAATGACCTTCTGCGAGGATCTGTTGAACAGAGTTCTGGGTACTGAAGTTTCTACGAAGAGAGGGATTCTTTTAGAAGAAGGGGAGGAGGGAGGAAACGAATCCCCCTCACTCATTCCTGACTGAAAAACAAATTGCTGTGAATTTATTGTGTTGTGTGCAGACCTTGTCTGAGGATGTGCAACAAAACCACATGAAGGCGTTTTTTTCTGTTTTTTTTTGCATTCTAAGCTTATCTAATCTTGCCATTATTGCTCCGTTGATCTTAAAGCTGTCGAAAGATTGTGAAGCTGTTAAAGTGTGTTGGACAGAAAGGCCACAACCCTGAAGAACATTACTCTAATAATTCACTTTTATAAGAGTGTGTGTGTGTGTGTGTGTGTGTGTGTGTGTGTGTGTGTGTGTGTGTGTGTGTGTGTGTGTGTGTGTGTGTGTGTGTGTGTGTGTGTGTGTGTGTGTGTGTGTGTGTGTGTGTGTGTGTGTGTGAATACATGACCCATTTACACTTGAGGAGTAAAAGAAGATTCTGAGCCGCCACTGTTTAATATTTATGTAAACTGGGACTAAATTACCAAAAATAATACCCAAAATGATAATTTTAGCCTGGATAGCATAATTAAATGATATGATCATCTTCTTCTTCTGTGTTTAAAGATACATGAAATAAAACAAAGTGATAGTTACATTTATTAAGGATTTGGCTGTTAAGTTTAAGATATTGTTTGCCTGGTACGGAGACTTCCCGTTTCTGGACACAAAAAGATCCTAATTTTTAATAGTGCGAGTTAATTTAGTGAATGACTACATTGAACTCCGTTTATAACAGTGAAAAAGTGAATTAATGGATTTGCCTTCTTTCGCCTCAAACCAACATTTGTGACTCGGTGGGTTTTATTTCTCTCCGACTTACAACAATGTATCCTGCAATGTATCGGCCGTTGCCGTGACAACAAATTAATTGTCATTCTATCTTCGGGGGTTGACTGATGTGGCTGTTTCAGGGCAGATTATTATTATTAATCTAGGAGGCCGATAACTGATGTTTGAAACTGATATTTGTCTGCATTTTTAAAAAAAAATCTAAAGGTGTTGAAATTCAGAACACTCTAAATAATAACTCTGAACACCATCTTTCAACGAGACCTGAACACAAAACGTGCAGGGAGCAGCTTAACTATGAACAAACTAATAAATACACACAATAGTTACCTGAAGTTATAAAGTAAAATAAAAGATGGACACAGGTAGACGTGGACGCTCGTGGAACAGACTAACAGTTAGTTTTCAGTTTCAGGCTTAATGACCAAAATGAAGGAAACCAGGAAACCAAACACACGGCAAACATTTTCTAAATGTGACATTATTTAGAAAATGTTAGAAAAAGGCGACACTTTGTCTGCAAGTGCACTTAAACCCGAGTAAACTCCACAGGCTTGCTCTGCTCGTTGAGTAAATCCACTACGTTGATATTGAAAGAAGCTACTGCGTTACTTCGAGGTTTTTAATGTAGGAGCAATAATCTGAAATGAGACGTTTATTGAAACGTTGTCACATGGTTTCAATGTTATAGTACATTTTCCAGACTTTTTAGACGGTTCAAGAAAAATGTAAAAGTCTTTACAACATCCTCAACTTGGTGGAAATAATGTGATGTTTGATAATCGAATATTTCCCAAAAATAGCACAACTTTTCTGAAAAGTAGCTGAGAATTATTAGCCTTTTTTGTTTTTTTGCTCCTTTTATCTGGCGAAGCACTTAATCTATACATTTAAATTTAATTTTGCTTTTAAATGGCCTTTTTTATGTGTGTATTTGTCCCTTCAGAACCCTCCCACAGTAAACCAGTTACTCGTGTGGTCTTTTCTTTTTTATAAGAGTATTTTTGCTGTGATCTATCCCACACTTATAAAGCGTGTTGCTGTTGTGAACTTTTGTTGTTTTTTTTTAACACATACTGGAAACCTAACCGAGCCATGTCAGCTGACCTCAGTTTTTTCCTTTCTGTTTGTCTTTTTGTCCTTTTGCTTGTTCCAGGATCATCTTTCAGTTTTCCTCGATGCGACTTCAAATCTTATATATAATATATATATACTTTAGTCCCGCTGCTGTTATCTGCCCTGATGTCTCGGATATTTGTGGGACTAAATTGTTTATAATAAAAAATAAAGACTGTAAACTGCCATCGGGGCACTCCAAACATTTTCAGCATTCCTCCACCCAAAATGTGTCTTTAAAAAAAAAGAAAAATCAAACACATTTTTTTGGTATCACTTAAGATGTCCACTTTCTGCGACACACCCCCGTACGATGATTTTGTTCTGGCTAGTTCATCGGTTGCTCCGAGAGCGTTAGCGCCTACGTGAAATAAAACACGTTCTAATAGCGACAAACTGGACAACCATGTCGAGCGAATGACCGAATCCATTCCTGCAGAACGTCAGCACATTTGTAAAGCGTTTCCTTTTCATTGTTTTTTTTTTTTTTTATATATCTGTGTGATTTTATATCAATGCTGTCGTCCTAAATGAAGTAGCCAACTCATCACTGTTACCTGAAAACAGTTGTTTTTGTGTTGTTATTGTGTCTAAATGAATGATAACACTTTTGATTCTTCTACCATTAACTTTTTTTTTTTTTTAACGGTGAGTTGTATGTGCCAATAAAACACTCAAACCTGATTTGCTAGATCGTGATTGGATGATATCACTTGTTTGTGATTGGGGATTTGTAAGTAAGTTAAGATTCGGGGGTTAAACACGACATTTTTAACGCAATACGTAAAAGTATTTTTACGTTTTGGCAACAACGTTTTTGGGAGGGAGGGGCAGCAAAGAAGAGATGGATTAAGAAAGTTTCACTGCCACCTACTGGCCTCGCATGCACACTACAGCGTTATTTGGATTTGGAAGTTTTACCATTGTCGTGTCTAAACGTAGCCTCAGTTTTTTCCCGCAGGAGATGGAGGAGACCAAAACGGAGATAAAGGGTAAGTGAGTATTGGACACATGTCTTGCCTTAAAATAAATGATGAATGTTGCTCTGACTCAAATAGATAAGTACACAGGCAACTGTTGGGTGTGTTCGCCATAGCAACATGCCTGTGTGCCAAATTTTTCCAAAGTTGGCAAAAAAAAATAACATAAATACGCAGCTTTGAAATTCATTGGTGCATAGACAAAGACCTTCCTGACCGCCACACGCAAGCTTGTCTCCTGAATTATTTTTTGGAGACACGTTGCATGGATTTCTCACAGCTGATGAAAACACCCAAACTACATAGTCCATTTGCCTTTTATTGTAATTAAATCACTGGAGACAATAGTGCAACGCTTTTGTAAACACCTACTGTCGTGGTTTTAATCCAAAATAAATTAAGAGTGGCCGTGTATAAACATGAATTGGTATTTGTTATTTTAACATTACAGTGATTGAAAAAACCGCGCCCTCTGCTGGCCAAAAAGCAGCGTGACCGGGGGGGAAGGGGGGTTGCCAGGTTTGATACTAAGCTTCAAAACGCCACGATCAAATGAGTCTTTGAGAGGTGAAGTAATCGTGATGGGGTTGCGGAGTTATAGTTAACGTTTTTAAGAAAACATGGGGGGAATATTAGCCAACTATTTTGCCATGTATATGATCCGAAACGCACCGATGCGCTAACTGCGCTCCGCTGCGTTGGGAGGACACGGCGATGAAACCTGGCAACCCGTCATAACTAGACGTCAGTGGTCTGCGGCGGCTGTAGCAGCGTTTAGCTTTTGTCCGGCGGACAACAAACTACACAGCGAGTAGCTAACACGCCTGCTAATACGCGGACAGCGAAATATATATAAATACGGGAAAACGGTGACGTCGTTCAGCTCGGTGAGTACAAACAACGCGCAAACCGCCAGCAGCTACTATTGAAAAAATATGACTAAGCTAGCTGTGCTAGCTAGCTACCGCTGTGCATGTGAGACTGTTGGATCTAAAAAAAACTAAACAACAAAACTATTAGCATGATAGTTTACCTTACAAAAACGTATATCCGATGGTTACGATGTAGGTCTCGCGACCTACACGCGCGTGCGTCCACGTCACGTTATTTAACGTTAGGTGATGATGAGCGATGCGCCAGGCTGCTCCAGCGTGTCTGTTTGCTTTGTTTACGCCGGGAATAGTCGACACTTTGGGGGTTTTAGCTACCTAATTAGCTAACGTGGCTTCCGATTGCGTCTTTTTATTTTATGTAATTTCATTCTATCGCGCTGAAAAGCAGTGAATCTCGTCTATATGGCCTGACATGTTTAAATCATGTCTGATTCAGCAGCTTCTGATGTTTAAACGTGTATTTTGGAGAGAGAGAGAGAAGTGAGTGAGTGCGTGCGTGCGTGGGAAGTTAGCCAGGTGTTTTTTCCTGCAACCCAAATACCCTTTATGGTTGAGTGTACACATAAATACACATCCATATGGGACGATATACGATAATATCACGTCATGTTTATCACGATATTATTACGATAATGTGCTTAAAACTACTAAAATTATACAAAAACATACTGGAATCACAACAACTGTTTTGAGTGCCAAAGATAACACAAACAATCCAATAATATTTTACCATTTTTGACGGAATATATATATAAAAAATAATATATATCGTGATTATCCCATCCAAAATAAGTGTGCCGCAAAACTCTTTAAAAAGTGGTACTTATCTAAACTTATATCTTATCTTATGTAAACTGGAAAGCCTTTATTTATATTTATATTGCGTCACAGATAAGACTCATCATCTTTTTAGTGATCTTCCTAACAAATCATAGTAAATAAAATGATCATAAACCTGTATTTTTTAAAATCAGGCTCTAATTTTTACTACCGCGATCAGGAGTTAGATTGTTTTTTTTTTGTAGTTATTTGTGACGAGGGATCGGACAATGTTTTTTTATTGCGCATCGGGATAAACCCACCCCCCACCCCCACACATTTCATTATGGGGTTGTAAGTGACTTGAAAATGCCGTCTAGCTCATTATTATAGTAGACACGTGGAAAAAGAGCTCGATTTGAAATACTTTTTAAAATGAATGTATCCTTTTGTAATGTATGATTATCCCGATAACGGAAATTAACCATGATAAACATCGTTCTCTCGATCCCCTTGCTCCACCTGAGTGATTAAGATAAAACCTGCAGATACAGAGCTACACAAGAGATAGTGTAGACGATGTAATTAAAAGCCCCTGCTTTGAAGGAGGGTTCAATCACCAGGTCTGGCCCCGGGGGCAGGATCCCCACCCGGGTGAGACCACAATGCAGCTAACAACTGGTGCTGTAAAAAAAAAAAAAAAAGCAACGGTCGGGCTGTAAAACACAGGCTGGGATTATCTGTGTAAACATTACACCGAGCCACAAAAGTGGGCATCAAACCTCCGGGCAAATATAGATGAGTAGCTATAAAAGGAGAGGACCCCCGCCACAATCAGGAGAAAGAGGAGGACTGAACCCACAGGGAGGGAAGCAGATCCAGATCTTCAGATGTAATTATAACGTTGCCCGGCTTTGTCAGGAACCAAAACTCCTCCGCCACCGAGGCAGGAACACGCTTGGAAACATACAACAAAGACGTGTATGAATCTGTCCAAGGCGACCATATGGAGTTTTTATCGAGGATTGAGATTTGGATTAAATTCTTAGTCTCAGTGCAAAACTCCACTCTTGAAAAGCAGCAATAAAGTAAAATAAATACAGATAAAATAACTTTACAATTACAGCATACATTGTAAAGAATAAGAACGAGTGCAACAATGTAAACGGGTGTGAAATGTAAACAATGTAGAATTGTATTTATTGTTAAAGTCATAGTAGAGAAGTGAAATATGGAGCCTGATTTATAATAATAATAATAAAAAAAGCGGGATACAGAATACTTTAACAAAACATTTGTGAGAAAGGCAAATGTTGTTGTTGTTTTTTGTTACCAAGGCAAGAAAACAAAAAAAATAAGCTGCATAAAACTTTAGGGTTGCCTAGACAACGCTAGATTTAGATTTTTGTCTCATTTGTTTTCATGTTTCTCCACAGAGGAGACAACAACAGGAGAACCAGACGACTTTGATTATTATACTCAATAGTTGAATCGTTAACATCAGGTTTAGATATCATCACCACACGATTACATCACCGGTCAGAATCCTGTTTCCGCCTGCTTGGATAAAAACAGGCTGAAGTACTTTAACAAGTACTGATACGACTTACTGAATAATATCATTCTAACATGGTTTATTAAATGAATTGTTTTCCTGACACAAACAGAGCTTTGCTTCAAGAATATTAATAATAATAACCGTGCTCTCATTTAAACAGTTAAAGGAGATTAGTGTTTTGAGTGAAATGTTATACAGATGTGTGTGAGCAAAGTGATAATGTTGTTTTGAAAAGGTTAACCACCAACAAATCGGGATTGAAGCAGAACGTTTCATTAGATTAAAATATGTTTTGTATTGTGTAAATTATGACTTTCTATCTTTAGTCAATGCATTTTTGAGTTTTGGATTGAGAACATTCACTGCACTGAATGTTGGTGTGTTTTTAAACGGTAAATAAATAATACAGAACAATCTTATCCGTGATGCATTCATGGAGAGAAAAGATAAACAGACACACAACAGCGACCGAGCCGTAACTTTTCATGTCAATTATCGTGACATTGAATTTCCATTCGGGCAGATATGCTCTAAGGTCTCTAATCCATTATAAACATTTAAAAAAAAAAAGGTTAAATAGTGAAAATGTTCTGTTTATTTCATCCCTTAGTGGTTGGTGGTGGTTGTTGTTGGCTGTATAACTCTGATCCATGTCATTCATGCAGAGAGATAAGGTTTGTTATCAGTATCCGGTATCAGGGTTGTTTCTCAATGAGGAAGGAGTGATTAATACCACTTTCACACACACACACACACACACACACACACACACACACACACACACACACACACACACACACACACACACACACACGCACACACACACACACACACACACCTTCCCTTTGGCATCGCAGCAGAGGAAACTCCTCTGGGCTTAGAAATGTCTCTATAATGATATTGCAACTAGGGGACATCTGCAATATTTTTTTATTTAATTGCAATAAACTGATAAAAGCAGTGCTGAAGTCACAACATAATGATGCTGATTTGTAAAAAGTCTGAATTCATGGTTTGTCAGGTCTGTCTGCAAGACGACAAGCAAACGACTTTAAAATGCTTGTTTTCTGAATGGAGTCTGGCTCCATCGATGCTAGGCTACGCTAACATTGTAGCGGCTTCCTTTAGGCATGAATTAGGCAGCAACATTATTACCAACCATCAACAGTCTCTGGTTGATACACATAGTTTATCCTGGTCGCCGTAGAAACTCCAAATCTTCGACCAATCATCGCTGGTCGTCGTGTGTGATGTCATCCCAAATATTCCTCGCCAGGTTTTCTTTTTTCACTCTGCTGTAATAGTTTTTGTGTAAAATCAAATATCAGATGACTAATGGCTGTTATCATATTCCCATTATTCTATTCTATTGATTCGTGGGGGGGCTGGCCTTTTAAAACAACATTCCTCCGTCACTAATCTGAATCTTGGAGTTCAGCCATCAGATGTAAACAGGTTTTTGCTTCCACGGCTGTGAATCTAATGGAGAATTGATTCTGAGAGCTGAGAGTATGATTTTTATTTAATTAAATTTATTTTTGGCAGGGTTGCAAAATCAATTCGGCATTAATCTGAAGTGATAGGAATTCAATTAATAGTTAATTTAGTTAGTTTGTGCTTCTGCTAAAATGTCAACAAAACTCACAACTAGCTGTTTTGATTTTCTCCTTTTTTCCTTCTAGACGAAAACAGGAAGAACCTCAGTGGAAGTCTGAAGCACTTTCCTCCCATCGCGGCTTCCCCTGCTCCTCCTCCTCCTCCTCCCATCACCGCCCCTCTGCTCCTGCTGCCCCCCCTCCAGTTTCCAGTTCTCAACATGGCGCCCATGCTCCTACTCTGGCTGCACCACTGACCTCCACCCTGGACTTCCACCATGGAGAGGAAACGCAGAAAGAAATTAATCTAGCTGCTCAGGCCGTTTGCAGTATGGACTCAGCTTTGGAGCTCTGGACTTGAAAAATGCTCCGTCCCTGACCCCCTGACCCTTGACCCCCCCAGACCACATCAAACTGATGGTTTACGCTACTTCACGACTCAAAATGCTGCTGCTTCCTGTTTGGGTATCCATGGTTTTGGGAGTTCTGATGGGCTTCCTGCCGGTGGCGGGGATGGAGCCAATGGGAGGAGGGGCCAAACCGGGATTCGACCACGCCCCCAACACAGAGCCCCTCCCTCCGCCGTCGGGCTCCAACTGCTCCGAGTTAACGCTCAAACTGGAGTTCTCGTCCAAGGTGGTGGAACACGGTGAGAAGAAGTCGTTTATTCACAATACAACAGTTATGAAAGTGGTTTAATGAATTATGTAAAAAATTAAATGAAGTGCAATATTCTGACCTAGAGAAATGCCTCGGCTAAAGCCTGAACAAATAAAAAAATATATATACTGAAGCACCATCTTGGTCAAAATAAATCAGTTATTCCTCAGAATCTTAATATTTGACTATTTTCTTAAATTGTACACACATTGCTACATTCCTTTTTGATTAATTGTCTCCACTATTCTTGCTATGATTAATTGTCCCCTCTTAACTGTTAATTAATTAATACATTTTTCACATTTGCTAATTGACTGTTTATCAGACCAGAAAGGAGCCAAGCTCGGACTGGGTGCCGATACCTCAACAATTCTTTTTAATTAATATAATGAGTAGACCAACTACGTTCCTATAAATTACTGCAGCTCATTTCTTTTATAAGCACATCTCCTGTGCGTTCTTTTAAAAAACATCCTCCTCTCCCCCTCCAGAGTACATCATAGCGTTTACGGGCTACTTCTCGGCCAAAGCTCGCAGCCTGTACATCAGCAGCGCCCTGAGGAGCGCCGGCGCCGGCTCGCTGGAGTGGCACATCGTCCCCAGGGAAAACCCCGCCTCCAACTTCCCCAGCGACTTCGAGCTGGTCCACATCCGCCAGGCGTCGCCCAGCAGCCTGCTGACCCTGGAGGAGCACCCGTACATCAAGAGGGTGACGCCGCAACGCCAAGTGTTCCGCAAGCTCAAATACATTCCCTGTGAGTCCGAAGGTTTCTAGAAAGTAGCACATTTGTGGGATTATATAGTGGCAAATTTGCGAGTTTTTATTACGATGCTAACAACCGGCATTTATGCTAGCTAACTTCCCATGTATGTACGTTCATTTATTTTTCAAATTAATACATCACAACGCCTTGTAATTGGTCCTTAGGGTGATGATGCAGTTGATGGTTATTGTTGGTTTTATTTATTTGAGGCCAAATTTGCCACTTTATTACCTTTATTTTAAATGTTTATTATTTTTATTTTTTGCCCACCTTTTTCCCTCCTACACTGGCCTCATACATCTTCGTAGAAACCCAAGAAGTCTGAAAAGACACAGAAAGCGGTTTGTCTGCTGTTCCCTGAATGTCTCGTTGTTTGAGGCGGAGGAAACATTTCTGTGTTTGTGGGGCAGAAGAAGAAGGATTGTGTGTCTGAACGCGACGTGTCGGTGTTGATGCCGGCCGGGTGTGTGTGTTGCTGGGTGTGTGTGTGTGTGTTGCTGGGTGTGTGTGTGTCGGGGGATCGGAGGAAGCACAGAGAACGTCTCTGTTTGCTCACCCGAGAAGGAAGTAGGTGAGTCAGTGTTGTGGGAGGTGGGGGGATCCTCTGTGCCTGGCACTGGATGAAAGACTTCAGTGTTGCCCTCCCCAGCTTGTGTTTACATATCCAGTATCAGTATGGAGGCCGTGTGTCGCACACAAAACCCGCTTGTGTCCCGGGTCGCTTGACAAAGAGCGATGAAGAAGTTCCAAGTGTATTTAAATCTCCTTCCTGGGAAACCAAAGGGTCGGTTTATTACCTGGAGTGTGTAAATTAATTCTGAATGCATGAGTGCACGTCAGAAATGAGCTGCAGCTTTACTATCCGTGCAGGGAATTAAGTAAATACGTTACTGTAGTTGTGGAGCAGATTAAAGGCAGAACAATCCCTGCAGGGCTCTGCTGCTGTTCGCTAACGACCTTCTGATCATGTGACACCGTGATGAGATCGGCTCGAATGAGGCCGGAAGATGGTCGGAGGGCGAGAGACGGAGGGAGGGGAGAGAGAGTACGAGGGCGTGATTAGGTTGCAGGAGATTATGCAGTTATGTTGCATGTAATTATTAGCTGCAGCCGTTAATGGATGATGAGATAAGCATCATTGGAAGTAGATTTGATTTGATTTTTATTGTCCTCGAATATTAAACACGACATGAAACACATCATACAAATATGAAAAAGACAATAAAATTAAATCTTTTAAGTTGGAGGAGGGACAGCAGGAAGTGGAGCTTATTGTCCTGCCCCTTAATTACATTATCATGTATAATTAACAATATCATATATATACAGCTCATATATATTATTATTTACTTTTTCCTCCGCAGCGCCGGAACCGGCGGCGCCATGCAACACCACCCGCGGGTCTCAGTCGTGGCAGTCGTCCCGCCCCTTCCGACGGACCAGCCTATCGCTGGGCACGGGTTTCTGGCACGCCACGGGTCGCCACTCCAGCCGGCGTCTGCTGAGGGCGATCCCTCGCCACGTCGCCCAGATCCTGCAGGCGGACGTGCTCTGGCAGATGGGACACACCGGTGAGACCGAGGAGCCGGTTTGATTCTCTGATGATGGGGGGGGGGGGGGGCAACACCTGGCTCAAAATCTGATCTGTCTGTGTGTGTGTGTGTGTGTGTGTGTGTGTGTGTGTGTCTGTGTGTGTGTGTGTGTGTGTCTGTGTGTGTGTGTGTGTCTGTGTGTGTGTGTGTGTGTGTGTGTCTGTGTGTGTGTGTGTGTGTGTGTGTCTGTGTGTGTGTCTGTGTGTGTCTGTGTGTGTGTGTGTGTGTGTGTCTGTGTGTGTCTGTGTGTGTGTGTGTGTCTGTGTGTCTGTGTGTGTCTGTGTGTGTGTGTGTGTGTGTCTGTGTGTGTGTGTGTGTGTGTGTGTGTGTGTGTGTGTGCAGGTTCGGGCGTGAAGGTGGCCGTGTTCGATACCGGTCTGAGCGAGAAGCATCCTCATTTTAAGAACGTAAAGGAACGAACCAACTGGACGAATGAGAAGACGCTGGATGACGGTGAGGAGGAAGAACACGAGGAAGACCTCCGTGTTTGATTGATGCTTGTTTTTACTAGAACCACGTTTAATAGGTTACTGCTGTTTAACGGGGCGTTGCACATAAAGTCAATGCAGAGAGGCACTTAGACACAAATTCACACACGTTTTTTATTCATGTGAGTTAATATATTTCAATATAGCATCATCATAATATATATTTTGTACATTTTTATTTTTGTACATATAAAATACATCAAAATCAAAAAGAATGAACCAAAAAAACATAAAAGGTGTGGCAGGAGGCTTAGACATGGGACCTCACCTCTTAAGAGACAAATAAAACAACTCAGCAAACTGAATTACACAAATTCAAAGCAAAATTAGTATAAACACATACACAACAACCTATACATGTATTCATACACCTACATATATGATAGAAAGAATGAAAATATCAGATAAACAGGTGTCAGATCTGTTAAACGAGGAGTTGAGGGGGAAATAAGAAAGTAAAATATGTATATTATTCATGCACAAGTTTGACCTCATTGATTAAATGTGAAGACTGTTTCCTTTTGAACATTTCTACAGACAAAGAGCTGTTTTACATATTTTTATACCTTTAGTTTTTAGGATATATTTGTTCTTTACTATAGTATTTTCTATTTGAGGTCACTGTGAAGGGAAACTATATAAACTGTGTGTGACAGTTAAAATCTTGAAATGATGGCGAAGAAGGTGGTTGGATGACGGTTTCCTGTTTCCTGTTCTCCAGGTCTGGGCCACGGCACCTTCGTGGCGGGCGTGATCGCCAGTATGAGGGAGTGTCAGGGCTTCGCCCCCGACTCGGAGCTGCACATCTTCAGAGTGTTCACCAACAACCAGGTAGGAACAGCGAAACAAGCCTGGCTTCAGTCCTCCGGTTCCTGTACGCAGCAACAAAACCCCAAAGTTTAGTATTAAAAGAATATGAACGGATAGAAGAGAAGCTTAAAAAACAAAACATGTGCTTGAGAAGATGATAACGTGGGTCTTAAAAGGAATAGTTTGATCACATCACACAAAAGCGAGCCGATATAATTGTGTTTGGTACAGGTCTCGTACACTTCCTGGTTCCTGGACGCTTTCAACTACGCCATCCTGAAGAAGATCGACGTTCTGAACCTCAGCATCGGGGGGCCGGACTTCATGGACCACCCCTTTGTTGACAAGGTGAAGAGGGTTGTTTGTCTAATCATCCTTATAATTACCCAGCAGCCCTTTCTTCCTCCTAAGTTACACCCAGTTCACAAACCAGGTGTGCGTTCACGTCAGACAAAGACAGAATCTCATTCTGTTGCTACACGCCGGCGGCCTGAAGGCATGTGACCTGTTGACGGGTTCTTTTGTTTACATGTGAGGTGTGAAATGTGAAAGGAGCTCCAATCGAACAGCCCCAGGAAACAAAATCTGTGGAATATTTATTATGATGATGATTATTATTATCATTTCAACCACTTTTCTTCTGGGGTTGCCAGGTATGGGAGCTCACTGCCAACCGAGTGATCATGGTCTCTGCTATCGGCAACGACGGACCTCTCTATGGGTAAGCAAATCACTTTAATCCTAATATATGGTGATCTCCAACCATCTCACTCTAATTCTCCAACTGTGAAGTCTCAAATCCGTCTGTCTGCCTGTCTGTCTGTCTGTCTGTCTGTCTGCCAGCACCCTGAACAACCCGGCGGACCAGATGGACGTGATCGGGGTGGGAGGGATCGACTTTGAGGACAACATCGCCCGGTTCTCCTCCAGAGGGATGACCACCTGGGTGAGTCACTGTCGTTTAGACATCTTTAACTTTAACAGCTTTAGAAGCTAGTCAACAAGTGTGTGATCCTGATTTTTCATCCATATCCCATCAGACATTCTCATTTATTCTATTATCAGTCATTTTTTATTCTGATTCAGAACCATTTCTAACTCTCACACTCCAGATATTACACATAATTTTCTTCAAAACACAATAAAGATCTATCCTCCGTATTATCATTATGATGAAGCACTCGTGTTGATGTAGATTGAAGCTGTGGTTACTTTCCTGTCTCTATCTCATGCTGCCGTCTCGGTGCAGGAGCTGCCCGGCGGCTACGGCAGGGTGAAGCCCGACATCGTCACCTACGGTTCTGGTGTCCGCGGATCGGGCTTGAAGGAGGGCTGTCGCTCTCTGTCCGGCACCAGCGTGGCGTCTCCGGTGGTGGCCGGGGCCGTCACGCTCCTCGCCAGGTCAGAATCACAACCCCGACTCTGTTGTTAAGTGACCGGACTTCAGTGTTGTAGCATGTTGTGATGATTTGATTTCCTCTAGTCCCATCATCAAATTTCTTTATTTTTTTTGTCCAAAACCTTGATTTGTGACTAAATACCTGCAAAAGTAATGAAGTTACAAGTCGGGAGAGGAAGTTAATCATGGTGAGTTCTCATTTCTAGCATAGCCTCCCTCCGATCCAGCCAAACTCCATTCAGAAAACAAGCATTTTAAAAGTTATTCACTCATCATCTTACAGACAGACCTAACAAACCATGACTTTGACGAATCGTCATCATTATGTCGTTATTTCGGCATCCTTTTTATCCTACTATCGTAATTAAGTCACAACAAAATGTATTATTGTGGGTTCACACCTCTGTAGTAAACCAGCAGATGTGTGTGTTACTGAAACAGTGAATACAGCTCATTAAATTCACTGAGCTTTAATTACCTGATATATCTGGGACTTCACGACATTGTCAGTATCTACATGGAGGTAAGCCATCCTCTTCGGCATGTCTGGCGCGAGTGACCTGAATGAAGACAAATGATCCTAAATTCCCTTTTGTGTTTGGTGTGAGGAGTTTTAAAGAGAGACGGTCTAATGATCTCTTGTAATCCTCAACATGAGCCGTCCCCGAGGAGGGATGTGCGTCGCTGATTAATGTCGGCTATTATTCTCCGTCTGTCAATAAAGAAGCTCTTGTTTGCGCGGCCGTAACCGAGCTGATCTGGTGAGCTAGGTGACGCATACAGAAACACCAGCCCATCCCTCTTTCTGTGCTGCTCTGAATGAGAAAGCTGTGGAATCCGACACCAGCAGACTCACAAACGAATCCTCCTCTGTCCTCCAGCACCGTCCTCAACAGGGAGCTGGTGAACCCGGCCTCCATGAAGCAGGCCCTCATCGCCTCGGCCCGCCGGCTGCCCGGGGTCAACATGTTCGAGCAGGGTCACGGGAAGCTGGACCTGATCAGGGCCTACCAGATCCTCAACAGTTACAAACCTCAGGCCAGGTACATGAATGGATCCAACGATGACAAAACATTACAACACCGTGAAGCAGATCAGCCTCCTCTCTCCGGGGAGGATGAGCTCACGGCGGCAGAATCGGGCTGGTTCAACTGAAAGTATCCACCGCCGCCTGTGAAGCTAGCTTCCTTCTTGAAGGACAGCAGCTATAGCTCTGAATAAACAACTATCGAGGGGGAGGAAATTGCTTTTATCCAGTTTCAAGCCACATTTCTGACGGCGTCTGGCCGGCAACCACAAGGTGTGCAAAATGGTTGATTAAAATGATGGATTTTTCTTGAAGAAATGTAAGGGCAAAACTTAATCAAATATACAACATTTTTCATGCATTTTAATGCAGAAAAAGTTAACTTTAAAATCAACATAGTGTCATTCGTGTCAATCCAGGAGTAGAGACTGGGATAAATCATAAGTCTTTTATAACCTGCTGGTGTAGCGGTTTGATTCAGTGAAATTCCCAGTAATACATGATCTAATAATAATACTAAGTCCGTCCTCTTGCCAGTCTGTCTCCCAGCTACATCGACCTGACCGAGTGTCCCTACATGTGGCCTTACTGCTCTCAGCCCATCTACTACGGCGGGATGCCCACCATCGTCAACGTCACCATCCTCAACGGCATGGGGGTCACCGGCAGGATCCTGGACAAGGTGCAGAAACTCCACAATCTCTCTGTCGTTCAGTGCTCCTCTACAAAGCAACCACTTTCTGAAAGTTCTGTTAGAGGACAAGTGAAGGACGAGACCCGCTGGTGTCTGACCTGGTTCTGGTTAAAGATCGCTGTCTTCCTCTCCCGCTCAGCCCATCTGGCAGCCCTACCTCCCTCAGAACGGCGACCACATCGACGTGGCCGTCTCCTATTCGCCGGTGCTGTGGCCCTGGGCCGGCTACCTGGCCATCTCCATCTCCGTGGCCAAGAAGGCGGCGTCGTGGGAAGGGGTCGCCCAAGGTCACGTGATGGTCACGGTGGCGTCGCCCGCAGAGAATGACGTGAGTCACCGCCGCTCTTCTAAGCAGCTTAAAAGTTTCATCCTGATCTCACGAAAACAGATTATTTTTATTTAATTTAAAAGAAATTGCTCGACCTGGACCTGTAGGTGTAACCCAGACCCCTCAGTCCCAAAGACTGGGTCGGCCCCAAAGGAGATTTTATTTGGGTTGTCAGATATTTATTGAACATTTATATCTGCAGTACATATTTGAGCCACAAGACGGAGCAATAATGCTTTTATTGTTTTAGTTATTGAATCTATGAAACTCTAGCGTACTACTGACGAAAGGAATCTAAAATACTGAGAGCCTTTTACACATTTATTTGATCTATCTATACTTTACTAATGTGTTAGGGCTGGTTTAGCTGTTAGAGATAATAATAAGTGATGTGGAAATTGTCAGGAATGTTAATTTTTGTTTAGATAAGGCCTTTTGTGAATTGGTTTTGTCATTTTTAAATATGCTTGGTATCATGAAATACTGCCCTTCCATTTTCCTTCTTGCCCCCCTTCCCAGTCTGAGTCGGGTGGTGAGCTGACCTCCACCGTCAAACTGCCCATCAAGGTGAAGATCGTGCCGACCCCCCCGCGCAGCAAGAGGGTGCTGTGGGACCAGTACCACAACCTGCGTTACCCGCCGGGCTACTTCCCCCGAGACAACCTCCGCATGAAGAACGACCCGCTGGACTGGTGCGTCACCTTTACTCCACATCTGTGGGCTTTTTAAAAAAAAATACAATGTTGTTGACGTTACTGGTGTTTCCAGGAACGGGGACCACATCCACACGAACTTCAGGGACATGTACCAGCACCTGAGGAGCATGGGGTACTTTGTGGAGGTGCTCGGAGCCCCCATCACCTGCTTCGATGCCAGCCAGTACGGTAAGAGCACAGAGGCACTAGAAGCCACTTCACTGAGTGCTGTTGGCTGAGCAGAAGAAGCTGATGGGTTCAGTTCTCTGCAGGCACTCTGCTGATGGTGGACAGCGAGGAGGAGTATTTCCCCGAAGAGATCACCAAGCTGAGGAGAGACATCGACAACGGGCTGTCGCTCATCGTCTTCAGCGACTGGTACAACACCTCGGTCATGAGGAAGGTCAAGTTCTACGACGAAAACACCAGGTATTCATCATGGCATAGACGCTCGGGGGAAAGCGAGTTGTTTTTTGATTTTGATTTCTGTGAAATTTCTTTGCTTTCCTGCTGCTCTGTTTTCCTTATATCATTAAAATATCATTTAATTGAATTTATTGACCCTATTGTCACCGAGTCATCCAGCTACTTGAGTCTGTATCGGTGTTATATAAGTAGATTTATACATAGCTGTAGAGATGGATGTGTCCATATAACCTGCAGGCAGTGGTGGATGCCAGACACAGGGGGCGCCAACGTCCCGGCGCTGAACGACCTGATCTCCGTGTGGGGGATGGCGTTCAGCGACGGCCTCTACGAGGGAGACTTCACTTTGGCCGACCACGACAGTAAGACACAAACACCTTCATCCATTCCATCAGCGTTGTCATCAGCGTCCCGTTTGATTCCCGTCCTCCCGTTTCCTCTCAG
The DNA here is from genome assembly GCF_963514095.1 of Eutrigla gurnardus. Classification (NCBI taxonomy): domain Eukaryota; kingdom Metazoa; phylum Chordata; class Actinopteri; order Perciformes; family Triglidae; genus Eutrigla; species Eutrigla gurnardus. Next base: position 28,016,107 of record NC_139923.1, on the reverse strand, counting down.
TGTACTACGCTTCCGGCTGCAGCATCGCACGCTTCCCCGACGATGGCATCGTGATCGCCAAGAATCTGAAGGACCAAGGTAGCGAGCGGATCGCCTCAGTGTTGAACCCGGCTTAGCTTGAGGTGTGTTGTGTATCTCAGAGTGTGTGTGTGTGTGTGTGTGTGTGTGTGTGTGTGTGTGTGTGTGTTCACAGGGCTGGAGGTGTTAAAGCAGGAGACGGCCGTGGTGGAGGGCGTTCCCATCCTCGGACTATACCAAACGCCGTCCGACGGGGGAGGTCGCATCGCTCTGTACGGTGATTCTAACTGTATAGACGACAGCCACAGACAGAAAGGTAAGCCCACACACACACACTCTCTCTCACACACACACACACACACACACACACACTCACACACACACACTGACTATGTGGTGATATTAATATCGTTGTTGTGTTTTGACCTCTCAGACTGTTTCTGGCTGCTGGACGCTCTCCTCCAGTACACTTCCTACAGTATGACCCCTCCCAGCCTCAGCCACTCCCACAGCCGGGTAGCCCCGCCCACCGGCGCCGAGCGCCCACTGCCACAGAGGCTGGAAGGTGAGCATCAGACGTTTTGGTTATTTATTGTGTTTTTCTGGATTGTACCACTTTTCAAATGTATTCTTTCCATTCTTCCAGGCAACCATCTTTACCGCTACTCCAAAGTGCTGGAGGCTCACCTGGGAGACCCTAAGCCCCGCCCACTGCCAGCCTGCCCCCACCTGTCCTGGGCAAAGCCACAGCCGCTCAATGAGACGGCACCCAGGTAGGTCTGATGAAGCACACGGACATCAGACGTCTATCAGATGTTTCTGATGAAGTTTGACTCGTCAACGTTTCTCTCCCAGTAACCTGTGGAAGCACCAGAAGCTTCTCTCGGTGGATCTGGACAAGGTGGCTCTGCCCAACGTGAGGGCGTACCGACCCCAGGTCAGACCTCTGTCCCCGGGGGAGAGCGGAGCCTGGGACATCCCGGGAGGTGAGACACGCTTCACAGTTGGAGAGCTTCCTCATGTATACAGATAAACTTGTACAAAAGGTTATTAATATAACAGGAACTTGTTAAGTGCTGCTAGAATGATTCAGAAAGGGTGTCATTACACCGTTTGGCCAGCAGAGGGAAACTAAAAAATACCGAGGTGGATAATAAAATACACAAAAGGCAAGAAAAAAACAATATAATAAGCAGCTCAGAGGAAATCATAAAATATGTGTGTATATACAAGTAACAGTGTATAGTAAAGTAATACATTTCTCATAATAACCCAAAAGAACCAAACACACCTGGTTTGTCACATCATGTATATCATTTTATTACTCCATAATGTCGGCATCGGCCCCAAAAATCCAATATGGGTCTGGCTCTGCTTTTAATCGCTCAGAAAGGACTGCTTTGTGTAAGAATGAGGTCATGTGACCTGTGACCTTGCCCCCCCTCAGGGATAATGCCCGGCCGCTACAACCAGGAAGTGGGTCAGACCATCCCCGTGTTCGCCTTCCTGGGGGCGATGGTGGTCCTGTCCTTCTTCGTGGTCCAGCTCACGAAGGCCAAGAGCAAACCCAAGCGCAGGAAACCGCGCATCAAGCGGCCCACGTATCTCCAGCAGCAGACGACGGCGGCGGCGGCGGCGTCGACCACGATGATGACCACCGGGAAGAACCCCACGGTTTGACTCTGAGCCGGAGCGTTCACGCTGTTTTTAAAATGGACGACTTGTGTTGAGCAGCGTGGATTCACACAGAGTCTGAGGAACACTTTTACCCGTGAACGTGACTTCGGACGTTGTTTTTTTTGTGCCTCTCGGCGGCGGCGGTCCGCGGAGGGTTCGTGGACTAACGAGCGGCGTCGGACAGCGATGATGATGTCACGGCCCCTAAAGGTGCAGACGTGTCGTCTACGTTTCTCTCTCTTCTCTTTGACCAAGCTGTTTCTCTTCAAACCAACTTTTATATTTATTGAATTTGTTCACACCCTCATGAAAATCTATAAGTACAAGTCATGCACACACACACACACACACACACACTGTATGCACTTTAAGAAGAACGCCGTCTGCATACATGCGAATACAAACACACACAGCGCCGGATGATCCGAGTCCCCCGTCTCCTGTCTCTCCATCCGTTGTCATTGTTTTTTTATTTTTATTTTTTATATTTTATATGAATGAACTATGGCCAGGTGTTCTGTTGATAAACTCCTTCATGATCTCATGGTCAACAAAAGTAGCATTGACATGCTTGTTCAAAATATATCTTCATCAATTAAAAAGCATAATCAAAGTGATCGGCTTGTTTCTGGGTTTTTTATGTTTATATATTATTGTTATGTTGAGATAAACAAGTTCCACAATTAATAGTTTTATATTCATTCAGATAAAAGTTTTTCTTCCTTCAAAAAATGCTATTTTAACAAAGATAAATATATATATATAAATGTATACTTTGGACACTTTGCGGAGGTTTTGGCCCAAAATATTAATAATGAACTAATTAATGTTTTAAATATCTGTCTATGACTATTTTGCATTTAATAGCCTCGAGGCTGTCATTTTATAATAAATACATATTTTGATATTCATGCTTTGCGGCAGATATTGGAGCATTATTAGTGCAAATTTCAACAAAAGCCAAACAAACACACAAACACAATCAATAAATTGATCAATAACATCACTTCTTTGTTAACCTTCGTCATCAAATCGACGTGCTCATGTTTTGTTCTGCCTCAGGTATCTGAGAAATTAATCTTTTGCCGGATTAAACCGGATTATGATTCCCTGATATTCCTTGATCCGGTTCCATCGGTGCTAACCCTCCGCTGACCTCCGGTTTCTGTTGGGAAGTTTTCAGAACGCCTTCGTTGAGCAACAGCTTGTAATTATGCTGCTATTTTGATATTCTGTATTTATTCCACGTAATCCTCAGCTGCATCTAAAACAGACTGTAGACAGGAAGTGGACGTCGTCATGGTTCCTCGAATTGTGGGAGTTTTTTTAACCAGTAAAGGAGGTGACCCCTTCAGGTGTACTATATCTTCTGTCCTCTAGGGGCCACTGTTTTTCTTTTGTTCATAAATAAGCAGCCCGGCATTGTGCCTCTTTTTTTTTCCAATTACTTTCTCTTGTTCTCCTCCTGCAGATAAAGTACAAATCCATTTGTTATTCCAATACAGAGCGTGAAGTCAACACCTGAACATTGGGATGGTGAATCGTGAAGAGACTTTCTGTGGGTGCAGGTTGTGCTGGGAAGAAATCGAAGCGTAATCATTTATAAGATGGGATATTTGTTTTTCATTTTATTCAACATATATAAATATATAAATGGTGACAACAGGAAGAAATAAATGAAATGTATTATTTCATTCCTTTTAGGAAGAGCTGAATAATACAAACTTGTTTATGCTGTAAAAGTGGGGAAAGCAGGAATCGCTTGGTCAGCAATTATAGTTTTAAATCTGTATTTCTTTTGGCCATTTCTTATAGTGTGATGGAACCTTAATTTCCGTTCTGCAGGTTATTGGGATGCATTTCATTCCCTTAATTAGAGAATAGAGACTAATTCCATCTTTTATGTCTTTTTCCTGAGGAGTTGTTATTGAATCTCCTGTGTTTTTTATTTTTATTTCATTGGTTCTCGGCTGAATTCAGTGATGCAGGTTGATTTCATCAGAGGTGATGTGCGTCGGTGTGCTGGGGGGGTTTGAGCCTTGGCTCCTTTAATAAGCCCGGATCAGCCTGTGAATCTGTCACCCGTCCTCTTGGATGACGGCCCCACCGGAGAGCTAATCTCCCTCGGAGCCTTGGGAAACTGGGAAATGACCCCGGAGCCAGCTAGCTGTTGCTAACGAGATTTGGGAAAGCTGGTGGTGAGTGGAGGTCACATGCCCTCTTTCCCTCCGCGGTTCCCAGATGCCCGAGGACTTCCTGTCAGACCGGACAGCTAGTTGGAAGAGACAGCGTGGCGGCTCTGAGCCGAACCCCCCCGCTTTAATTCATCAGTTCCTCCCTCCTTAATCTACGGCGATTTATACATCTTCTACTTTTTATATTGCTCTTCCAATATGTTTATTTTTTTTTACATATTGTGTTCTTTATCTTTAGTTATTGTGTTGTCACTGTGTGTAATGCTGCTGCTACACTCTAATTTAATCTAATCTATCTGTCTGTCTGTCTGTCTGTCTGTCTGTCTGTCTGTCTGTCTGTCCCTCCATCCCTCCGTCCCACCCACCAGCCTGTTATCATCCATACTCCTGCCTCCCCCCTCCTTTCATCACTCCTCCTCTACATCTCCGTTTAAATAGTTTTTTTTAGTTCACATGACTTGGACTCGAGTCAGAACACTTTAGGCTCGCTGTTTAGGCGCTGGCTTGGACACAAATGTGATTTCACTTGGGCGTTGACCTTTTGACCTGGAATCACTTGATAAGTCCAAAGGTTAGAAATGATGGTATACAGGGGCGTCAGCAGCATTTGATATGTGGGAAGAAGATGTCTCCTCTGTATCTAATGTCTCTTGTTCCTAGAAATGAAAATGAGAATTAAAAAGGCCTATCATTGTTATACTGTGGCATACACTCATGATAGCCTAAATATTAATCCGAGAGTGCATTGTTAATTTACACAAGGCTTTTTTCCCAGCTACTTAAATTATCCACGCCACCCATTTCTCGTTTGCTGTTTTTTAATATATGGTGGCGACGCCCATGATGGTATAACAGCATAAATTGTCCAGCATCTCACTCACACAACAGGTGACGCTTTCAATCGGTTAGGAAGCAGCCAGGCGGCAACCTCCGGTTCTGAAAAGTGAAGCCAACGCTGAAGTGCCTTGAAAACTTGCATTCTCTCAGCTGGACAAATATCCTTCCAGTTCTTGGTAAACGTTTGGCATCAAAAGGTGTGCAAACATTAAATGGGAACAGATTCCTGTTTTAGTCAGGCGGCAACATCCAGGTCTGAAAAGTGAAGCCAAGACTGAAGTGCATTACACTGTCATTCTCCCTGCTGGCCACCAGGGGGCGACTCCTCTCTGGTTGTATAGAAGTCTATGAGAAAATGGTCCTACTTCTCTCTGCTGGCCACCAGGGGGCGACTCCTCTCTGGTTGTATAGAAGTCTATGAAAAAATGGTCCTACTTCTCTCTGCTGGTCACCAGGGGGCGACTCCTCTCTGGTTGTATTGAAGTCTATGAGAAAATGGTCCTACTTCTCTCTGCTGGTCACCAGGGGGCGACTCCCGGTGGCCAGCAGCAATGGTCCTAGTTCTTTCTCAATATATTATCTCAGTAAACAGTAAAAAGTTGGACTCTAAATGGACCTGTCAATCAGCAGGTAAGCCCCGCCCCCTAAAGCATCCCCTGCTTTCTGGTCTGGTGGACTCTAAATGGACCATAATGTACTAAATGAACATCATGCTGGATTGAAGAAGACTTGAAACTAGAGATTGGGACATAAACTCATGTTACTGTTAAAAACATCATGTAAAAGCCTGTTATTTTCTGTGAAAGTTACATTTTCCAAGTCGCACCTGAAGGCAGCAGCAGCAGCAGCAGCCCTCCCGCCGGACCCCGCCCCTCCCTTTCCCTCCATCCGGCTCACCTTGCTCCGCGAGCGCGGCCCGGCCCACAGAGCGCGCGGCCCTGTGAAGCCCCACTTAAGTGTTTGAGAGAGCTCGCGCGGACGTGTGTATGTGAGAGGGAGAGGGAGAGTGAGCGCGCGCGTGTGTGTTCTTTTTTCCCGCCGTTGGAAGCATGGAGGAGTTAGCCAGAGAGAGCATTAGCCTGCTGGCTTCAGCCTCGGCCAAGCCGCCGCTGGACGTCGCCGCCGGGCCCCGGCTCGGCTCCATGGGGGCCATTTTCATCATGCTGAAGTCCGCGCTGGGCGCCGGCCTCCTCAACTTCCCCTGGGCCTTCGAGAGAGCCGGGGGCATCCGCAGCGCCGTCACCGTCGAGCTGGTGGGTTTCTAACAGCTTTAAAAACATGATTACAAGATTATGTTATTGCTACGCAGCGTTTTCAAGGTGTTTTTTAATCAAAACCGTTTATGTTGGACGTCTGTATCTGATCTGCTGAGCTCAATTAAGGAGATTGTGATCTGATCCACCTGACAGGAGTTTCACTTGACCTCGGCACCTTTTTAGATTCACTTTATTTTTTATTATTAAATATTTGTTTCTGTTCACACCATTGAATTATTGAAAGAAAAGATTTAGGGATTTTGTTAAAAAACAACAAACAAAAACAGAAATAATTGTGCAAAATTTGCTAAAAACTTTGTTTTAGTCGTGTAAAAGTTTCCCAGACTACTATTAAATGTTAAAGTTTGTCCAAAGAAGAAGCTTTTACTTGTTTTTGACTTTATTTATTGTGTAAGTCTGGATCAATCAATCCATGGTCCAAAAAGTTGAATAGAAAAATACAAATCATTCCTTTCATTCTCCCTGTGTCCCGACTGTCACTGTTTCTAACTTTTTTTTCTTTTTTGGGGGATAAATCACCTGCTATCTGTAGAAAACTGAAGGTTCCCAATAATTTGAAAATGTGGCCTGTTTGTCAACGTTGTCAGCTTTAATATCGTAGAAAGTTTTTTTTCTCCCTTTCTTGTCTTATACGTTGTTTGATTTGCCACCATTCTTCCACAGTTAGATGTGAATTTAAGTTTTTTTTGTCCAACAAAACTTAATTCATTTTTTAATATTTAAGTTTACAGCCGAATGCGTTGATTTCTGGCCACTAGGGGGCATACGAATATTGCAAGCTCATAAAATGAACATGGTTAAAACGTAGCATTAATGTAGCTAAATGTGTCACCAGAAAAAAATGAAAGTCAAATATTCACCGAATCTTTTAGCTCCGTTTTGTTCTCTAGCGAGGCTTCTTGGTGTTTGGCGTGCGATAAATTTAGCCGTCGAACGGTGGCACTAAACAGTACAGTAACTTTGCTAATCACAATTGTATTTATTTATTTGTTTGAGACAAAATTTGGAATTTGATGCAAAACTTGTGATAGTATTTGTGCATTAACATGAACTAATAATGAGAAGACCAATTCAATGATTGAGATCAGGGTCATGTGACGTCGGCTATTAAACCCTCCATTAATCCTGTCTTGATCCGGGATGACGCCTCGCATTACTCGATGCCTTAAGATTAACATTTCTAAACATATTGGCAGCATTAAAGATCGGCGTTTAGCTCGTTATGTACTGTTTGAGAGCTTTGTTGGGTTTTTTTTTCCTCCTCCTAATCTCAAAAAAACAAAACAAACAGTCTTCACAGTGTAATTGGTGCCAAAGGGGTCAAAGACCTGAATCTGAAGGGTTTTCTCTCCCATTACGCTGCATCGTTCCTGATATCTGACTGGACACTTGGCAGTAACTTTAATTGGATCATAGACGTTTTGTAATTAGTGCCCGAGCGTTGCTCTTTAAGTCGCTCCCGTGTGTTTTGCCTTCAGCTCTTCAGTGAACCTCATTTGCATAATTGCTGTCATTTGTACGTCCGTGTTAAACGACGTGTTTCAGATTTTTGACCTTACAGCTGCATCCGTGACCCTGACCAATGTTTCCTCTCCACTCTTTTTACTTTGGTTTTCTCACTTTAAACGCCTCCAGTTCAGGAAGCCTCTGTATCTGTGTTCCCTCCCCCCAGTAGTGGTGGGACGATATACACAAATATATATCGTGATGATACGCCCTACTGAGATGCATTATCCATACACTGGACCCAAATATCGATATATTAAAAAAATATAAATAAATATACAAAATATAAATAATAAAATATAAATAATAAAAAATCCTGTTTTTGTATTAAAATATGCAGGTGATATTTACTGTTTCCATGCATCCTGTTACCATTTTTTATTCTTTTTTTATTTTTATTCAAATATGCAGGTGCTATTTACTGTTTCCATGTATTAGCCTGTTAGCATTTTGCCTCCCCAGAGTCACGACTTCATGACTCCTCTTGGCCCCCCTCCCAGGTGTCCCTGGTGTTCCTGGTCAGCGGTCTGATCATCCTGGGCTACTCCTCGTCCATCAGCGGTCAGTGCACCTACCAGGCGGTGGTGAAGGAGGTGTGCGGTCCCTCCATCGGTCAGCTGTGTGAGATCTGCTTCGTGTTCAACCTCTTCATGATCTCCGTGGCCTTCCTGGTCATTCTGGACGACCAGCTGGAGAAGTGTGAGTGGGAGAGAGTGGTTTTAGCTTTTTATCATTAATATGACTTTTATTTTGGTAAATTACACGTTTGAGTCGGACTTCCTCTCTGAAAAGAGATGACGTCAGAGAGGATCACTCTTCTGTTACTTTTAGAAGATGTTATAGGTGTTATTGCGGATCTCAATTTAAAAAATAAAATAAATGAAAAATTATGAATTTTCATTATCGGGATGATCGTAAATATGATCTCTAGTGACTTGAAAATGCCCTTTAAAAGATACAGGACACCAATATTCTTTTTTTAATTGATTTACCCTTTATGAATGCAGCTAGACCTTATGATTTATGATCATCTCATTTAAGATTATTGGACTGTTTTTCCACAAAAACAGATTTCTTATCTGTGATTTAATAAAAATACTTGTTTCTTAAATGTAAAGTGTCTCCATTATATTTCAGAATGTTGTAATAAAGGGCATATTTATTGACCAGATTGTTGTGATATGATGTATTTTTGGTGGTTCAGTGTGCGGCTCGCTGTACGAGCTGGTGAGCGCTTCGCCGGCGGCGGAGATGCCGTACCACTTCTACACGGACCAGCGCTTCGGCCTTCTGCTGCTTTGCCTCCTCCTCATCCTGCCGCTGTCCATCCCCAAAGAGATCAGCATCCAGAAGTACATCAGGTCGGCCGAAGTATTTTCATTTTAACATATCCCCACGTTTTAATTTGGATTCAGCTTTTTTTGAATCTTTGTCTTTTTGTCTCTTTGAATCTTTTTGAATCTTTGTCTTTTTGAATCTTTTTGAATCTTTGAATCTTTGCCTCTTTGAATCTTTGTCTCTTTGAATCTTTTTGAATCTTTTTGAATCTTTGAATCTTTGCCTCTTTGTCTTGCGTCCTGTCACAGTGTTCTGGGAACGCTGGCCGCCACCTACCTGACCATCGCCATCGTCATCAAGTACCACACCACGGCGCCCGTCATGGTCCACATCACGCCGCTCTACACCAACGGGTACGTCCGTTTGTGTGGATCGCATTTAGACATTTTTATTGAATCACACATAGGACACATTGATTTTTATTTTAGTGACGATATATAATTATATTCTGGTAATTCATGGAGGTTTTTTAAAAATCGGATCCCATTTTCCGACCTGCAAAGCATTTTCACGTCACTCGTGTCACGATATTCCTGAGAATGAGTTTTTGTTTGTTGTTTTTGTTTGTATTGTGACCTGTGATGAAATCCTCCATCCCTTGTCTAGAGAGTAGATGTGTCGGATCCATCAGGAATGCAGTGAATTATCAAACTTGATTATTTTAACTATTTTTTAGAAAAAAAAAACAACAGAAAAACACCATCCAAGTGTTTTCAGTGATTTTTGTTTGGTGTTTTTTTTTTTTCTTGGCGTTTTGGTGGCTTCACGTATTCACTCTCTTACAGTGAGTCCAAAAATGTCAAATTATTATTTTTAAATGTGTTTTGTTTTGTACCTGTCAAAATGTCTGATCGTGTGAATATAAGCGCAGCGTATTTCCTGTTGCTGACTGAAGCGAGGTGTTTCATCTCAAACCTCAGTCGTCAGAAAGAAAAACAAACAAAATGTTAATCAGACCTTTGTGTCTTTACTTTTTTTAAGTGAAGTTTTGTATTTGTAAAAGACAAAATCCCAATGGCATTGAATGAGGTCGCTCCAGGAAACATGATGATAAATGTGCTTTGAATCCAGGCCAGAGGCGGGCTCACGTCGCTGCTCTGGCCTGTGATTGGCAGATGAACTCTTACGATGAAGTGTGTCTAAATGCCACGGCGTTATGAGCCCTAATAGCAGCTTCTTCTCCTCCTCCGGTCTGAGTGCAGGATCAGCTCCTGGGCCTCCATGTTCAGCGTCATCCCAACCATCTGCTTTGGTTTCCAGGTGAGTGATCGCATTTAAAACACCTGAGATCACTTTGAGGAAGCCTGTCCAGGGCTTATAGAGGGTTTTATTCAGGTTTTCTCTACGTGACTCCCTCTAGTGGACGGACTTGCAAAGTGCAGCTGGAGTAAACGGTTTCATATTTTAGACTCGTGAAAACTTGAGTATTTAAGCCGCCAGCGTGATTATCACCAGTATGTTATTGGCTGTGAAACAACAGGATCATGCTCTTTTCACGATTAACGATTAAAGTTCAGAAACGTCGACCTACTTCCTGTTTCAAACCAAAAGCACCACTATTGTTATTATCCTTGTCATGTTATTTGTTAGTAAGTGATTTATTTTTAAAACGACTGGATGCGTGTTTATTTCTTTCTACAGATAATTTAAAATGTGTGAGAACATTTCTAAACGTTACTTTTACAAACTCGGGAAGTTACTTTTTCGATTTTTTAAAAATCAATAAAATGATTGATTTCCAGTCCTGGAGTGAGAAGTTCAACAGCGTCAGCTTCCTCTGTTAACACTCACTCTGCGTTAAAGTGATTCCCCAGCAGGTGGTGAAGAATAAATCGGGATGTTTTTTAGTGAGTTAGTTTCCCCGCGTTGGCTACGAGGTGACGTGGTGTTAAACTGCAGGGAAGGTCCTGCAGATTCAACAGAGTACAGGCTGAGCCATCGTGCTGTCGATCCAAAGCAAGACTGATGTGTGACTTCCCAAGTTGCCACGGTAACCCCCGAGGGATGCTGGCGGGATCTAATAAAAGGGACGGATGTGAGAGAGAAGCGCTCGCCCTCCGGGTGAGTGATTGCACCGCGATGAGGCTGAAAAGAGAGCTGATGAGATCCTGAGATGGGGGGGCAGGAAGGAAGAGGGATTTCAAAGAAGACGAGGGCAAGTGGGGACAAGGAGCCAAATCCTGACCCCCCTCCCTTTAACTCGCTCATCTCGGTCCATCACGCCGGCCGGCGGAGGGATCGGAGACGATCCGGCCGTCTGACCCGACGACTCGTCTCTTCTATCTGTCAGGAATCTTATTGGGTTTCAGGAGTTCGTTTCCCAGCCAATCAGGGATCCGGCTGTCGGACGATTCATCCTCCTGGAGGAAACGCTCAGCGTTTACGGACCGATTGGTGGTTTTAACGAGGAGCTGCGTGAAGGCAGATTTGAATGAAAAGCCAAATTGTTGTCACCACTTTAACTTGGCGTCCTACTTCAGATATCTTTCATATGCAGATATATACGTTTCTGGGAATCTTTGGGTTTCTCACGATTCAGAATCTATTAAAAATGTTTTTTTTTAATCCGAACATGCGTCAGGATCTACTCCGGTCCTCTGTGAGCTAATGAAGGCGGTGTGGCAAATTATGGCATACGATTATATCATTTGAATGTTTTTAAAAACAATAATTTGACTGCACAAATGCAAATCTAAGACCAAACCTTTAGTATTAAAACATAAAAGGTATGAATGTTGATTTTTACATGCATCGTAGCGGGTGACGTCACTGTTTTAATGAGCTCGTCTGTGTGTTTTAGTGCCACGAGGCGTCCATCGCCATCTACAGCAGCATGGAGAACCAGCGGCTCTCCCACTGGGTCTTCATCTCCGTGGTCTCCATGATCTTCTGTCTCATCATCTACTCGCTCACAGGTCAGACCGCCGCCGCCGCCGCCATCATTTATAACGAGCTCCCGACATGTTAACCTGGATTCACATCCTCTCTCCTGCAGGGGTTTATGGGTACCTGACATTTGGAAAGGATGTGAAGGCCGACATCCTGATGTCGTACACCGGCGACGACATCCTGATGCTCATCGCCAGGCTGCTGTTCGGCGTCTCCATCGTCACCATCTATCCCATCATCCTGCTGCTCGGCAGGTCGGCCGCTTCAAGCCCAGATCCTCAACCAAAACATCCTATAATAAGCAAATATATAGTGTCAATTCAGCATGATTTAATTTCTCTCATTTATGCTTCAATGTAATGATTCAAAGTCACCAGAAAGTCTTTTTTATATGTTGATCCAGCTGTAGAGAGAGCCTTTGATCTGGGTCACAATGTTCTCAACGCCCCCCTTCCTGTGCCCCAGATCCGTGATCCAGGACCCCCTGCTGAGCTGGCGGCGGCGGCGTGACGGCGTGGCGACAGCGGCGTTCGAAAGCCGGAGCCGCTACGTGCTGACGGTCCTGTGGATATTCACGACGCTGCTCATCGCCATGTTCGTGCCGGACATCAGCAAGGTCATCAGTGCCATCGGAGGCATCAGCGCCTTCTTCATCTTCATCTTCCCAGGTAAGGCTCCGCCTCCACGCTCACGCCGCTCTGAAACGGCGTCGCCACGCTGAAATAACCCTGTGATGTGTTTTTGGACAGGACTCTGTTTGATGTTCGCCATGCAGTCTGAGCCCGTCTCCTGGAAGACCAGGTGAGAGGAAACCAACTCATTTACATGTTAATGCTCTGTAAACAAATGGCGATGATCCGAGGAGACAAACATCGAATGTCAGCGATGGTCGCTCTTCAACGTGTACGAGATAAGTCTTTGTTAGGTCAGTCTGCAGGACGACGAGCAAACAACCTGTTAAAACGCTGGTTTTCTGAATGGAGTCTGGTTGATGGTGCTAGGCTACGCTAACATTGTAGCTGCTCCATCAACACTCCAAATAAGGTCATCTAGACATAAATACAGCAGAGACCTTGTTGTTTGGACCACAGACAGTCTCTGGTTCCTCCACATAGTCTGGTCTGGTCTCTGGACTCATGTGAGCTACTATCTAGACCTCTGGGGGACCACAGACAGTCTCTGGTTCCTCCACATAGTCTGGTCTGGTCTCTGGACTAATGTGAGCTACTATCTAGACCTCTGGGGGACCACAGACAGTCTCTGGTTCCTCCACATGGTCTGGTCTGGTCTCTGGACTAATGTGAGCTACTATCTAGACCTCTGGGGGACCACAGACAGTCTCTGGTTCCTCCACATAGTCTGGTCTGGTCTCTGGACTAATGTGGGCTACTATCTAGACCACAGACCCAGACTTACGTCTCTCTCCGTCCCTCGTCTCCAGAGTCGTCCTCACCCTGTGGGGGGTCGTGACGCTGCTCTGTGGAGCGTTCATCTTCGGCCAGAGCACCACCACCGCCGTCATGCAGATCCTGGGAAAGATCTGAACCCTTTCCTCGCCCCCCTTAAGAGCCCGTGGTGAACTCTGACCCCCGCGGACTGTAAAACCGGACATGACCTTCACCCTCTGGACTAAACCCAGTCCTTCAGAGTCCAGGTCCGCCTCCTTCACGTGGGTTCGTTGGTCCGTCTGCCTCGCTGAGATGATCTGATGAACAATGAACTCGTCTGGAGTGGGCGGGGCTTAATGGCGCTCCACTGGGAGGATATTTTGATGTTTCTGTCTATTTCAAAGCAAGTGTGTAAATACGTCTTGTTATAACTTTCCTTTTCCCCCCGTATGTTTAAAACAAAGCATTCTGATATTTCATAAAGTTGTAGTCACATTAACCCTGAATATTAAGTTAATGAAAAGATAATTAAATAAAATAATTTTTATATGAAACTTTCATTGAATGACAATTTTCTTTTGGGGATTTGTTTTTGAAACTCCAGCTGTTTAATGCTCAGAATCAAAGTGAGTCATACATTATTTAATTATTAAAGATTATTTGTTTTCCAAGTATTTTCTGATGCGTCTCTAACAATCACAGTTGATGATTAAATTCATAATGCATCAGAAATATATCTATAATAACTCAACAAGTACTTCTACCTTTGATACATTAAGTTGATAATACTTTTGGAAATTAAGTGAAATGAAAATAAAACACCAGCAGGATTTCAAATTAAAACACGAGGCACAGTTTTCAGTTTTATAGTTTTATTGAATTTGCATCACTCTACATCATCTAGAATTTCAACAAGATATCCTTTAAAGACCAAATATAATACTTGCATCCCTGCATTTAAGTCTCTACACGTAAGAGAAAGCTGTTTTTTTTTTTTTACTGAAACATACATTAAGAATTAATATTTCGTTAAACATTTTTGCCATAAAAGTGAATGTTCATTCTCGTATGCCATTTTTTTTTCTAGTCGTAATATATATATATTTTATATAATAGATTTTTTTCATTAGTAATACTAGAAAAAGAAAGAAGGTAAGAAATGCACAAAACCCATTGAGGAGTAGCTTGGCCTAAATACTACGGCAAAGAAGTTACTGGACATTCAGTTGACATGCACTCAGTCGAAGGTTAGAAAAAAGAACGGCCGTCGAAGGGAGGAGTTACGGCTCGGTCGGCAGATTCACCGCGGCTTTGGCTCGGTGTCGCTGAGGTGAACCCGCCGACTCTTTACGCGTCGCTAACGTAACTCTTCTGTTGTACGGCGAAGCACAGGGGGGGAGGGGGGGTAGAAAAAGAACGGGTCGCACAGTCTGAGAGACATTCAGGAATGTATCGACAGGAAAGGCCGTTTTTATTCGGAGCGCGTGGGCCGCATTTAGCACTCGATGGCTATCGATGTAGCAGGACATGTAAAACACCAACCCATGCAATATGGCTTTATGTTTTTATTAAGAGATCCTTCTTCAACGCAAACATTTGGCACAGGAGTGCAGCATATTACTTATTTGTTTTGGAAGTGACAGATTAAAGGCGCCCTGTGGAGCTTTTCTAAAAATGTTCATTATCTGCAGTTTTAATGCTCGTGGGTTCGAAACCTCCTGTTTATTAAATCACGTGTTCTTGTAAACTTCAGAGCTGAGATTTAATGAATCACTGTCGGAATCCGAGGTTTAATTCAACCGTCTGCAGATGTGATGCAAGACAGATTAACGTCTTACGTCTTACTCTGAGTGTGTGAGAATTTTGTGTTAATATGAAGCAAATGTCCTTCAGGACGTACTTTAAAGAACCTTAACTGAAGTTTTCGGGTTAAAACCAGTCAAGTGATGCAGAGACGGAGATCAAATATTGAGTTCTGAGAGATTAAAGACGTCTGACTGTTTGAGGTAAAGTTGTTGTCATCCACACGATGAGTCTGAAAGTGAGCGTTTTAGAACCTAAAAGTTACGATCGTAACCCCGGCTCTACGATATACGTCACATTTTTGATGCACTATTACGATCGAGATGTTTTGGCTTCAGAGAGATGTGGGTTTTCAAACGTTAAAAAGTTACGGCTCGATGATGCCACACGGCCACGATTCTCTTATAGATGGAAAAACTGTTTGTGAATCACGTTTTTAAAAACAGCCAGAATGTAACGAATAACACATTTACATTATGCGTGAATGTAGTATTATATTTCATGAGAAGTTATTGGGAGGTAATGTTTTCTCGTAGATATTTTAAAAATTTATATTCACGAGTAAATGCCCAAAAAGCTGAGCGTAAACTAGCATGTCATTTTGATTATGGGTAATTTATCATGTAGCCACGTAAAAACAGTGACAACTTTAAATACTTAAATGTCGCTTCTTAATACATCTGATTTAGCTATGTTTTAAACCCCACTAGTTCCAGTTTAGCTAGCCCTTTCCCATATTTTTGATTTGCGTTGTTCACATCCGTGTTTTTCTTATCGCTCCACTTCTACAAACCTTTTATCAGCACAACGTTGTGAAACCAGCCGTACCGAACCCACTCGCTCTGCTAGCGTTAAAAAAAAAAAAAAAAAAAGTCCACAGGGTGCGTTTAACGTTGTCACGGAGATTAGTAGAGACATTTCACAGATAACGCAGCCACGTCTTTGCATGCCTGTCCAATAAGCCGACTGTACTTCTGTTACCGTATATAAATATGTAATAATATTCAACACAGTCCTGCTCCGCTCAATGCAGCCCAGCGCGGCGCTAGCTCCGTGTTAGCGTTAGCAGGATCCCCACGCGCTGCTCCCACAGTACTGTCATTCACGTGAAAATAGACCCGACAGTGAGGTGGATGGCAAGATGGCACCGGTTTTCGTTTTTTGAAAATATAGTTGTAAAGAGTGATCCAGAAGCAGATAAACGGGTAATACTATGTATCTTTTTTTTTTTAAAATACTCTTATATTATCTTTTAATCACAATAATCACTCATTTGTACGTTGTGCTTTCTGAGCGTCTGATTGGATGACAGTGGTGGGATCGTCGTGGCGTTCTGGGTATGTTTGACCTGAATTCATCAACGGTTGATTTCTGGCTCGCCAAAGCTCAAGAACGTAGCAACGGGCCAAATGTGGCAAGAATTAGACGTAAGCTTCACCGATTTACCGAATTATAGTTTTTCCAGCACGAATCGGGCTGAAGGAAGAGAAACATTGCCAATTAGAGCCAAATTGTTGTAGACGATTTTCGGCAAATTAGACTTTCATTGCATGTCAAACAGGGAAGTTCGGCTCATCGTAGCTTCCAGATGTCGTACTTTTTTCTTGTAGTCGGAGAAAGGCGAACCCAGCTGACATTTTTTTCTGTCGGTTTTGAGACCTTCGGTTTTGGGTTAATAGTGGCAACAAACATGATCGTCGTGTGATGGCGATATTGATGCTGAGGTGGTTGCTATTAGCTACAGTGTGCTAGGCCATGTGAAGTGTTTCAAAGTTAACGCCATTTATATCGACGTGTAATCTGATGCAGACGGGTCCGCGCTGACGGACCGCCGGTTCAGCATCTCCCTGCTGGGAGTTCACATCGCACCTTTTTCATGTTGAAAACCCCTTAAAAGCTCGTCGACCGCGTGGCGATGTTTAAGGCTTCATATTGGATGTCGTTCGGGTGATTTTCGGATTCAAACAAAGTGTTCGGAGAAGCTGCAGCGCCTCGAAAAAGCTCACTGCCACTTTCACTGAGGAGAAACGTTTGCACTAAAAAGATGTCACGAAATACAAATAGAATCATAATAGAGCCACATTTTTCATTATGTACAATCTCTACTAGACTTACACGGCTAATATAAGCTAGCTAACCACCACCGCCAGCTTCGTGGAGAACGGCGAGGCCTTTATCGTCTCAAAGGTAGCAGCAGACGCAAAGTGAAATAAAAGCTACGTGAAGAAGTTTAAATAAGAGTGCGGAAGTGAGCGTTCTAAAACCTAAAGTTACGAGCGTAACTCCGGCGCTATGATTCCACAGTCGATCGGACTCGTCTACAAACCCAGATATTTGTGAAGACGTCTCTTCGGGGCCTCTCCTATTGGCTGGTCGTAAGTGATGTCACCTTTTTGATCCACTAATAGGATCGAGATGTTTTGGCTTCAGAGGTTTGGGTTTATTTTTTAACGGACATTACTCTCACAGCAGCCGATCCGAAGGGTCGTTTAAAACGTAACGATTGTAACCCCGCCCCTTTGATTCCAAAGGTCAATTCTCTTTTTGTCATGAAATGCATTTAAAATACGTCCAATATGTCGTCCTTGTATTCGTCATAGCGTGGGATGCATATATATATATATATATATATATATATATATATATATATATATATATATATAGTATCAATCAAAATACATAATTTATATCTTTATGGTGGATTATTGGTGTATTTTTTTGGCGGACTTCCGAAAGCAAGCGTCCAGTCTGAATCCGACTTTTATATTCTGTATTTATTCGTTCTAAAAGCTGATTCACTGCTTGCAAGGCCTTCATAGGTTTCACCATCATATATATATTATATTATTTGATTGTATTTTCCTTATAAATATGAAACCCAAATAAACAAAATATACATACTAACAATACACAAATACATTTTGGGTTGAGTACTTGTATCTGTACACTTTTTCTTACTGATGGTAGGCATCTACAGGCTTGCTCCAACAGTATTTTGTTGTACTTGTACAATGACAATAAATATATCTTATATTATATGACTTAGAGAGACGATGGCTAGCTGTTGAGCTCAATTGAAGCGTTCGGTTTTCCTGAGATTGCGATCTAATCAACGAGGTCTGCAGATCCAGGTTAGTCCTCGTTTCCTCGGCTGATGTGAGAATAATGTCGTGTTTGGAACGAGATTAGCTTCCTGTGGTCAAACATAAAAAATAATAAAAAACCACATCCCCCAGAATGCACTACTGCTACATGAAAAACCCAACGGCAGAGTCCTTGCTACATGACAAACTCCACTTTAGTGGCTCGAAGCTACTTGAAACATGAAACATAATCCAACATGTTGAGCCGGCAAAAATTATTAAGTATTCTCACACTGTAAAACACACTTTGTTCAATTTTCACTGCAGTTGACGCCATTCATTTGCACTGTGTAAACATGTACTGACAAAAAGAGTTAAGGAATGTGAGGGGTGGAGTTCAGGAGGAGGTGGGAGTTCAGGAGTCGTGGCGTTGTGCGAATATCTTCATGCTCAGTCCCGGTTCACGCTGCACCAGGCGGCTGCAAGACAGAGAGAGGTGAGACAGGTTTGGAGAGAAAGTGAGGCCCGGGGGGGAGGGGTTCATTTCGTAATTTTTTTTTTTTAACGTTCCGTTTTTCTTTTAGTTAATTAGCGACTAACTGGTTACTGCTGTTGTTTTTCTGGAATCTTTTTAAAAAAGTTGAGCATTTTCGGCAGCATCGGTCTTCCGTACTGGATGTTACCGAGTGAAGCCATGCCATATTGGTTTTCCAGGATGAATAAAACAATTGGATTTTGATATAAAACATTTTTTTTGTGGTCTGTATATGCTATATTGTTTGTTTTAAATTTCAATTAGATTGCAAAAAAATAAATAAAAAATGTTTTATATCAAAATCAAATTGTTTTATTCATTTATTCAAAATACATTTTTTTTGGTCTGTATATGCAATTTTTTGCTTTAAATAAAACATTAATTTAGATTCCAAAAAATAAAAATATTTCTTTTGGCCCTTATATGCTATTTTGTTTGTTTTTAATTGAAATTAGATCGCAAAAAATAGAGATTTTTTTCGTCTGTATATTATATTTTTTCTTTAAAAAAAAAAAAAAAAAAATAGAATCCAGAAAATAAATATTTTTTTAGTCTGTATATGCTATTTTGTTTGTTAAAAAAAAAATAAGATCGCAACAATAAATATTTCTTTCGGTCTGTTTTTTAAATAAAAATAAAAATTGGATTGCAAAAGTAAAATAAATATGTTCCCACATGTAAAGGCTTCCATACCACGTCTCTGCTGCAACACCCCCGTTCTGACTTGAGTGAGATGTTGAAATGGCTCCTTTTATTTTGACCTGATGGATGAAGTGCACCTACCCGGCACGGCTACAGAGGACATGGACTCCGGCTGGCACAGCGTGTCCACCTTCACATGCTGAAAGGCTTTGTTGGGGGCCGACTGGAGGTGCCTGGAATCAGACCGGAGGGTGAGAGAGTGCGCGCGCACACACACACACACACACACACACACACACACACACACACACACACACACACACACACACACACACACACACACCTCAGCCTTTACTGTACAGCTGAAATATTGATGCTGGGAGCAGCGGAGCAGAAACTCCGGATCAGCAGGAGGCTCCATCAGCAGCCTCTTGCCGCCGCCTCCATCACTTAATCACTGTGACCCGGCCCGACTCGTCGAAGAGTGCTAATTAAATGGAGATGGAGGAATCCGTTCCAACCGTCGGAGGAGTCGGGGAGCTGACCAGCAGGAATTCAGAGAAACCAAACGAATGTCCACACTCACTAATGGCCTTCGATGCCTTTGAGATGCTTTAGGAAGGAAACGCTCTGCAGCGATGAGCCCACTGTCTCCACGTTTGCAGATGTTTAATTCCATTTGCTGCTGCGGTTCGTTTTTAGTACATATACTACAGTAGAAGTTCAGATACTCTAGTATCTGAACTCCTACTTGGGTATCTGCACTTTTACCAAAGTAGAATTACAGATACACTCTGGAAAAAGGACAGAGTCAAGTTTTTTACTCAAGTAAAAGTGGAAAAAGTACAGGCTGTTTAAATTTCCTCGAAGTATAAATCAAAAAGTATTAATAAGAAAAAAAAGAAAAGATAATTCCCCTCAAATGCAAATACAAAGTCACCTGACTGTGACTTTAACTGCATCAATGCTTTTTTTTAAATATACAAGTATATAATCTTTTTTTTAAATTTTTTTTACAAACCAGCGATCGTGATGAAAACTCACCTCTTCCACTCCTCTTCTCCGTCCCAGAACTCGTAGACGACGAAGGACAAACCGTCCGGCAGACGCACGGCGGTCACACTGATGTAGAGGGAGGAGAGACAGGTTGAACAGAGGGAGGAGAGACGGGTTGAACAGAGGGAGGAGAGACGGGTTGAACAGAGGGAGGAGAGACAGAGGGAAAAAAAAGCATAGTATGCCATTAAAATTTAAATAAAACGTCATTAATCATTGATGAAATCAAAAGAATTTATCGTAACGTATGTTGTAAAAAGTAATATCTAAGTATGCCAAAAAATCCTAGTATAGAATGTCCAGGAAGCGTCGTGCATATTATTCATATACAGTATATTGTGACGACCCTCCTCCTTCCTAACACTAGGGGGCCCCGTTGCTGCCTCTACTGGTTGTATTATGTTACTCATGTCTTACTGAGGGGTTTGAACAGGGCTGTGATGTAGGTCATAAAAAGTCAATGTAGTATGTTGAAGAAAAAAATCAGTGTGGTATGTGTACAGTATACAGTAATATATCCCGATTTGAATTGAGTTGCAGGCTTATTTTATTGTAGTTTATAATCTTGCTGTTAAGGTATTTTCTCTTTCACCATGGTATTTTATTTTCTCAATGTGAAGCATTTTGTACTTGTTTTGATAAGTGATCTATAAATAAATGAAGTGTATTATCCCGTCGTAAAGTTATTGTACGTATGTCAAAGTCATAAAAAAGGTAATAAAAGTATAGGTAGAAAAATGTCATAGTAAGTACAGTATGGACAATAGTCATAAAAAAAGTTATAGCATACCTGTAGCATGTTGGAAAATGTAATTGAAAAAGTCACATCGAAAAAAAAAAGTAATGAAAAAAGTCAGAATAATTTGTAGAAAAGTCATAAAAAAAGTGTCACATATTGAAAAAAGTCATAAAAAAGTCAGAATAGTTTGAAGAAAGAAGTAATAAAAAAAAAGTCATAGTATGTTGAAAAGTCATATAAAAGTCATAGAATAGTTTGTCGAAAAAGCTTAAAAAAAAGTCAGTATGTTGAAAAAAGTCAGAATATTTTGTCGAAAAAATAATAGTTTGTCGAAAAAAGTCAGAATAGTTTGTAAAAAATGTTTAAAAAAAAGTCATAAAAAGTCAAAGTATGTTGAAAAAGTCATAAAAAAGTCATAGTATGTCGGGAAAAAAAGTAATGAGAAAAGTCGTCATAGTTTGTCTGAAACAGTGGTCGGATCAGCATCACAGAAAAAGAAAGATTAAAAAGGTAGCGACGCCCATTCAGAGTCCGGTGCTCCGGTTCACTACGGCTTTGATCGTGTGTGAGCAACTTTTCCATTATAGCAACTCATCACTTCATAACCACAAACATAAACAAGTTGCTCTGACTCTCAAAGTTCTGGCCTGGTCTCCTTCCCATCATCTCTCCATCCAGATGATTTTTGAGGATTTCCTGCCTCCCCCAGTGACATCATCTTATTACAACATGGCGGCCGGTGGCACTATTCTGCAACATGCGCTGACCTAAACGGGAATGAGCTGGGTGCAAATATTAAAATTAGTTTTTTTACTACCTGCTTTTGAAATACTCATTCATGAAACTATTAGTCTTGGGTGTATATAATACACTGATCGTCAAAGTAAGAACTGCAGTAACTGCTGGGAGACAAACAGAAGAGCTGCATCAGAGCCAGAACCTTGAAGTCTCGCCAAGGACGACTATATCCCTATACATGACTCTGGACTGGAGTTTGCATGCAGCATATTGAGTCTGGGATTTGGAGAAATCTCTCTAGATATTAAGACCGGTTTCACAGCACCACCAAGCTTAAGAGTGGGAGGTTTAAAATATGCACCGTGTGTGTACATCAGACTTTATTACAGGTGCAATATCATATGCACTGGCTGTGCGCTATGATATTAGCATCTCACTGATCCAAACCACCTGGGAGGTACCGTTTTAGACTAAAGATGATGAAATACCAGCGTGAAACACCAAAGACCAGCAGGAGGAAAAAGATGGAGGTCGCACTTAATAAAACAGTGGAAACGGAGCATGTTAAAAAATAAAAATAAAAGCAGTTGCAGGAGTGAGACTTACTGAAAGCAGTCTCTCTGGGTGGAGACGTTCTTCAGGTATTGCTTCAGAGCCTCACAAAAGTCGCCGAGCTTCTTCTGGGAAACCACCATCTCCTGGCGAATCAGCAGCAAGGACTGTAGAGAGACGAGATCGGGTTCGTTACGACCAGACCGTTATATAAACACACACATATATACAGACATACTGGTTTAAACACTCATGAATCCCTGAAAAGAACCACTTTTGCTTTGACACACGTCGGCTGGTTTACTAACTCAAATAAACACTTTTATTGTGGTTTAATTGCAATAAACTGATAAATGTTGCCGTAGTAACTACAGAATAAGGATGATCCGTAAAAAGTCAGAAAACATGCTTAGTCAGGTCTGTCTGTAAGACGACAAGCAAACATCTCTTAAAAGGCTTGTTTTCTGAATGGAGTCTGGCTCCATCGGAGGTAGGTTATACTAACCCTGCAGCTGCTCCATCAACACTTAGAATAAGGTCATCTAGACATACATATCTTGGCAATCCTGCTTTCTGTTTGAAGAGACAACGCTGGCAAAATAATCTAGTACCAGTATTCTAATAATAAAACTTGCATTTTCCCTTTCTGCCCAACTCTAAATCCTCTTCCACACCTTTTCTCCCTCTCCCTTTTCCCAGTCCTCATTCTGAGTCTCCTCCAGAACTCATGATGAGATTAAATCTATTTATCTGTATGGAGATCTCTGCTGCTTTCTCTGCGGCTGTGTTTTAATCTCTCTTTAGAAATATCCCAGAATTCTCTTGAAGGAAGTGTTGCCACATATCGGGTGATGCCGCCGTGGTGTAAATCATCCTCCCAGGACATCTCTATACATCAAGCACGTATCCGCTCCTCACTGTCACTGTGAATGTCTGTTTTATCGGCTTGTAATGAGTGTTTCTCTGTGGAAATCATCGTTTATCTGCTGCCATTAACTCAAATTGCTGTCATGAGGCAACGGCATTTATGCAACATTAAGCCACATGAACGAACACCTGGTTGCTCGTCTGCAAAGATCCATGTTGCATGTGTGTGTGTGTGTGTGTGTGTGTGTGAAGCACCCATGCATAAAAGTGATCAGGCCTTGACAGGCTTATAACAGACTACCTTAAGACACACACACACACGGTGCAGGGCAGGACATCATCCTAGCAACTCAATTAGAAACACTACATTGCCCAGCAGCCTCCTGCTAATCGAATCACTCCCACTCCATTAGCCATCATGCCTCCTTGACCGAATCAGTGCGATTACATCTGCTCCCCTCTGACACGCCGGCGCCCTGCAGAGGCCATAAATCAGGATCTCTAACGCTCGCCGCGCCGCTCCGCCGGCCTCGGCCATCAAAGGTGCAACCGTGAAGCCAGACGACCTTTTTTTTTTTTACAAGCTGCAGTTCTTCCTTTTTTTAAGTTCAGTCCAAGCAAACCACCTAGATAGTCAACATGTTTACTGTGACGGCCTGAGGGGGTTTTAAAGGCCGAGATAATAACGAGGAGCAAAAACAAACCAAAAAAAAATGATTGCCAACATCAGATAAATGCATGAGTTTTCATATTAGTGAAGTGGAAGCAGCCGGATATTAACAACAAGTCAACTAAGAACCTGCTTCTGAGCTTCAGACGTGATCTGATACAGGAATTTGATATTTGCTGAGTTACATAAACCCAGAGACTTAAAAGTAGAGCGTTTTTACACACCGTTATGAATGGAGGTAGTATTATTTTTGTATTTTTTTTAACCTGCTCATTTCCCCACTGTGGGACTAAGAACGGATTATCTTATCTTATCTTAAAACTGAGACCTACTAAAGTAAAGATACAATATTTCAAGGTTCAAAGCGTTTTTTTATCATATGCACAGTAAACCGTGTTTTCCTGTGAAATGAAATTCCTTGTTTGCCAAACCAGTGTAACATCTAAAGTATAAAAATAGATAAATAGTACAAAAACAAAGTCATTTTCAAAGGCAGCATGTGAGACATGAATAGAACAACAATGTAAGGAGGTGCATAACTGTGATAAACAACATGTTGAAGACTGAATCTCTGCTATGGAGATGAATCAGAATTCCGTGGTTTGGTCCTTTAAACGAGTCGGTTCCCCTGATGTGAAACATGAAGGTTCTCGGAGGTCTGCAGTGTTTCACTTCATGCACCGATCGAGCTGGAATATGATGCATGTGTGTGTGTGTGTGTGTGTGTGTTTATTGGACATCGTCGACTCTATAAGTCGTTTGATTGGACAAACGACTTTCATGGCGTCGTAAAGATTTGTGGGGCCTTGTACATAAGGGCGTATACATATTATTGATTTCTTTTTTTAGGCTCCATCAGCATTCTTTAACCCTGTTTTTATTTCCTATTTAAAAAAAAGGCTGTTGCAGTTGATGAGAGCGGAGCGTCAACAATTTGACCTCCAATCTCTGATTGGCTGCTTCGTCGCTGTGCATCAATCTAATCGACAGTCAGCGACAAAGAGTTTGTCAAATAAATCGTAACGTGCCTCTGATTGAACATAAATAAAATGAAGTGCTGCATGTCGTAGTGTTAGCAGCCCATGAATCCACCATCATGACGTTTAAATCCACCACAGCGATGGTATTAGTGCCGTTTATATTTAATTGTTGTGTCACACGCCATGGAGAGCAGCAATGCATTTTGGGACGGTTGAGCGTGGCCGGTGAGGTCACGTCACTTAGAAATGTCTCGCTAATCGAGTATGCATCCGTACGGCGCCGTATTTGGGCATTTGTAGGAAAAAAAACCTCAAAAACTGAGCCAAGAGAGGGGGCAATATTCGGACATTTATAAAGTAGCAGATTTGCAGCTTTATTACGATGCTAACAACCGGTATTTATGCTAGCTAACGTCCCATGAATGTACGAACATTTATTTTTCTAATGAATCCGTCTCAGGCGGTTGGGCTAAGATGCTAGCGGTAGCTTTCACAGTCATAGAGGGCGTAAACAAGTTGCTTGACCAGATGTTTGCCGTTGCTATGACAACAAGTGAAAGCTACCGCTAGCATCTTAGCCCAACTGCTCCGATCAATAAACACCCATAAGATGACAATGATGTATTAATTAGAAAAATAAATGCGTACATTCATGGAAAGTTAGCTAGCATAGATGCCAGTTGTTAGCATCGTAACAAAGTAGCAAACTTGCGATTTTTTTTCTCTGAATATTGCTCCCTCTCTCTCCATACAAAACTCCATTATCTGTAAATTAACGAACCAACTTTTATTTTAAGAATTATGCTAATAATAGAAAATTACATTTGTTTCTCATTTTTGTACAGTAAATTTACTATAATATTTATATAGTATGTTTCTGCTTTCTTTAATTACATATACATGTATGTAAAATGAAAATAATGACCTGTAATTACATATGTAGCTCATTATATAAAGGTTTATGTCCATACTAATAGTTTAACATTTTTCTTTGGTTTTAAGGTACATTTTCTTTTATATTTATGTAGACATTCTGTAATTCCACAACACAAATTTAGGAAACATTTTTCATTCCATTAAACATGATGATCTTTAAGAGTACCTTAATTACATACACATTTAGGTAAAGTGACAATAATTATCTGAAATTAAATATGTAGCTCATTATAGAAAGGTTTCCATATGTGAGTGTTTAACATGCTGGAGGGTGGAACGTTCTCCCACTGGGTTTGAAAATGGGAGCAGCAGAAAGATGTGTGTTGTTGGAGGGGGAGGAGGGGGAGGAGGGGGGATGTTACCATGGGAACTGGGAAATACCACGTTCAGGTCTTCCCACACCTTCTCCCGACCCACCGAGGCCGTCCTTCCACTTCTCTTCAATGCCCCAGTTATTGAACAAAATCTCCCACTATCGTTTCATACATCCTCACTCTTCCTCCTCCTCACTCTTCCTCCTCCCCCGTCTCTTTTCACCATCCTCCTCTCTCCTCCCTCCTTCCTGTGCTCAAGGAATCCCATTTATTCAAGCGTTAGAAATAAAGAAAAGAAAAAAAGAACCGCTTCATTAATTCAGGGAGAATTTGCACATTTGTCCTTGAGCTACAATAATAGATGGATGACTACAGTGTGGTTTACAGTGAAGAAGGAGAAGAAGAAGAAGAAGAAGAAGAAGAAGAAGAAGAAGAAGAAGAAGAAGGAGAAGAAGAAGGAGAAGAAGGAGAAGGAGAAGGAGAAGAAGAAGAAGAAGAAGGAGAAGGAGATCTATGTTGTTTTTTCTGGCTAATTGACTGGATACCTAAAATAAGTAGAAGCCTACTGGTAGGTGGGTTCAAAGTGGTACATTATATTATTGACACACACACACACACACACACACACACACACACACACACACACACACACACACACACACACACACACACACACACACACACACACACACACACACACACACACACAGTACAGTGTCAGCTATTTCCCTCTCTCTGGTTGGAGTCTCTCCTGCCTTTAATTATCTCCGGGCGTCAGCACAGCATTATTCCACTGTGTGTCGGGCAGAATCAATAGAACTGAGGTATTTTGGACAATAGAGCCTGAAAGAGAGTCGGCTGGTTATAGATCCTCAGAGACGGAACTTAATGGAATAATTACACTGAATGCAGATCAGACATCATCGTGAGTAAGTCATCATTTAAAATCACGAAGGAAATTACTGCGATCAGCATGAAGTTGGAATATTGATCAACGTTTTTTTATCTGTGTTGTTGTTTATAGGTTTGCCTTTTAGACATGAAGTACTCACATGGAGGGAGAGTCTTCAAGGTTTCCAGGCCAAGGATCCCCAAGGCCTACAGAGACCCAGCGGAGGGACCCCCAAGGCCTACAGAGACCTGGTGGAGGGACCCCAAAGGCTTAGCGAGACCTGGTGGAGGGACCCCAAAGGCCTACAGAGACCTGGTGGAGGGACCCCCAAGGCCTACAGAGACCCGGTGGAGGGATCCCCAAGGCCTACAGAGACCCAGTGGAGGGACCCCCAAGGTCTACAGAGACCTGGTGGAGGGACCCCAAAGGCTTAGCGAGACCTGGTGGAGGGACCCCAAAGGCCTACAGAGACCCAGCGGAGGGACCCCCAAGGCCTACAGAGACCTGGTGGAGGGACCCCAAAGGCTTAGCGAGACCTGGTGGAGGGACCCCAAAGGCCTACAGAGACCCGGTGGGTATTATACTGTAGGTTGTCTTCATGTTCAGGTGTATCTTTTGAAGAAAACAAGTTTGGGATCAAATCATTTTGGGGATGCTGATGAACTCTCCCTATGGTAATTACTCTCGCTGCCTGAGGGGGGAGACAAATCTACCACACTCCAGCTTTAATTCTGCTGTCGTATGCATGACATTTTTATTTTTGTTTTAATGCCTCATGATGTCGTCTACTTAGAGGTCATCACTGAACAGAAAACAACTCATTTGAAGAGTTATATAGCAGAGTATTACAGCGCGGCGATGCCTCCGGTGAACGGCTACAAAAACAGGTTGCATCATGGGAGCTCAAAGGGAGCCGACACGTAGAGAATGGTGGGGAATGAAGAGCGTTAGTGAGGCGGAGACGGATGAAAAGGATTCATCTTTAGAAATATTTCAGATGCTGTTGCATCGTCATTTCAGTGACGTCTTCGTCTCTGTGAGGTTTGCAGCTCACAAACTCACTGCGAGACGCCGTCATGAACCATCAAGTCAGAATGAATTAGCGCTGATGATGTCAATACACACAGGTACGAGTAAACGAGGGCGCCGGGATTCTTTTACAGCTTTACGGAGGTTCGTTTCGTACGCAGCCGATTTGTGCAAACAACCCGTCTCTGTAATTGCTCTATAAATAGCTGTGTGTCTGAAGAGATTTGTTGTTGTGTTATCAGGCAAAATAAATAAAAATGAATGAGCGAGCCGGCAGTCCCGCCGTGCCCGTACATTATGAAACCACAAAGTGTTCAGAGCAGCCATTCACTCTTAATTCCAACAGCCAAGTCAATGATTACAGCAACGCTCTCGGAGAGTTTTAATAGCACGTGCGATAACATCGGGGAGCTGCACACCACGACCACAGTCTGGCTCTATTAGCGCTGTCATCGGAGGTTCAAGTAACACTTCATCACGGAAAGAAGACCCCTCAATGACCCTCATGCTGGAAGTAGGACCATTTTCTCATAGACTTCTATACAACCAGAGAGGAGTCGCCCCCTGGTGGCCAGCAGAGAGAAGTAGGACCATTTTCTCATAGACTTCTATACAAGCAGAGAGGAGTCGCCCCCTGGTGGCCAGCAGAGAGAAGTAGGACCATTTTCTCATAGACTTCTATACAAGCAGAGAGGAGTCGCCCCCTGGTGGCCAGCAGAGAGAAGTAGGACCATTTTCTCATAGACTTCTATACAAGCAGAGAGGAGTCGCCCCCTGGTGGCCAGCAGGGAGAACGACAGTTTAAGGCACTTCCGCTTTGGCTTTACTTTTCAGAATACTGCTGGTCTAGAAGGGGGGTTAGGTTCTATTCATTCAATCAAACTCAACTGAGTGCAGCTTTCTTGTTCTTGATTTTCCGTATCGTCCAGAGATCTCATGTTAATCAACCAGATAGAATTAGAGTAGATGAGTAATTGAATTGGGTGTTTAAGTGAGAATGTGTCAGGATTTACTCAAACTAAATTACATCATCATGTTTATGTAACGTCCCTCAGTTCCAAAGATGAAACTGCAATGATTCACAAAAATAGAAGGAAAAAACAGGTATCGGGCATTTCTCAGCTGTCTGTCAGTTATCGACCACTATGAGTTTTTAATGTGACTCCTGTCATTATTTTAAAGTTATATCAGAAAAGGTAGAATGAAAAGATGCAAAAGATTTCTTATTAAACTCAGATTGATGTTTCAATATCAAAGATATTGCAGAGGGCGATGCTTGGGCAGCATTTATGTCTATATTTATGACGGAGTACGTGAATCATTGAGGAGGAAGTGTCCGAGGCAGGTCCCACAAAAACATGGAAAGGATTAAATAATAAATTATGGCATCCCTCTTATCTTTTGCCCTCTATTTTCCTCCTCTTTAGTTTCACTTTTTTTACTATATTGTTTGTATTCCTAGTATACCTGCAAATACTTTTGTTTTGTAAATACATCTATTTTGTTCTCTTGTTTGGTAAATTCTTGGTTTGTCATAAATACGACGGTGTATTCGGGCCACCGTAGGAAAAAAAATGTAGCCAAGAGAGGGGGGCAATATTCAGAGAAGTCTCAAATTTGCGAGTTTATAAAGTCGCAGATTTGCTACTTTAACAGCAAATCTGCGACTTTATAAACGTGCAAGTTTGCTACTTTATTACGATGCTAACAACCAACATTTATGCTAGCTAACGTCCCATGAATGTACGTTTATGTTTCTAATGAATCATCCCAACGTGTGAAAATGCCTCGTTAAGGTCCTTAGGGTGATGATGTTGATGCTTATTGTTGCTTTTATTTATATGAGGACAAACTGTCATCTTATGGGTGTTTAATAATCACGGTGGTTGGGCTAACATGCTAGCGGACAGACAGTGTATTGGTGACGTAGCATCCAAAATTATTGGCACACCCCTTCCATCCCTTGATTCAATCTACCACAAACGGACACTACGCAGAGCACGGAAAATCATCTCCGACCCCACTCACCCTGCACACTATGCCTTCCAGCTACTGCCCTCTGGGAGGCGTTACAGGACAATTGCTTCCAGAACATCCCGGTTAAAAAACAGTTTCATCCCAACTGCAATAAACTTTCTGAACTCTGAACATTAAGGATTAAGCATGGCCCTTATGTATTGTGTAGTGTGTATGTCTGTATGTATATCTGTGTTATATGTTTTGTAAGTTGGAACCTGTACCAAGCTGACAACAAATTCCACCAGCCTGGCTGTGTGGTCATTAAAAAAAAAATGAATCATGAAAGTACATGAGCTGTAAAGCCAAGGACTCATTTCACACTTTGGCTCGGCGTGTCTGAGTCAGCACCGCTGCTGTCGGAGAATTACGGATAATTCAAAGAGCATGACCTGCTCACACAGTAATATCCATATTTATAGCCTCCTGATTTATTTTTCATGAGGGTCTTCACGCCGTCCCGAACGTGTCTTTGAACTTCACATTCTCACCTCACGACTGTCTGTTTCATTTCTCTACAACTTATCGGCTCGCATGCGTTCAAATATTTAAACCACATGTTCACGCTCGTTAACCACACAGTGGGAATTTGCTTCCTGAAATGACATCTTTTCTTTCCTCAATCCCAATTTTTTGTTACAAGTTTTGTTGTTACATGGGTAGCGACCTGTCAATCAGCAGGTAAGCCCCACCCCCTAAAGCATCCCCTGCTTCCTGGTCTGGTGGACTCTAAATGGACCATAATGTACTAAATGAACATCATGCTGGATTGAAGAAGACTTGAAACTAGAGATTGAGACCATAAACTCATGTTTACAATGTTTACTGAGATAATACATCAAGAGAGAAGTAGGACCATTTTCTCATAGACTTCTATACAACCAGAGAGGAGTCGCCCCCTGGTGGCCAGCAGAGAGAAGTAGGACCATTTTCTCATAGACTTCTATACAACCAGAGAGGAGTCGCCCCCTGGTGGCCAGCAGAGAGAAGTAGGACCATTTTCTCATAGACTTCTATACAAGCAGAGAGGAGTCGCCCCCTGGTGGCCAGCAGAGAGAAGTAGGACCATTTTCTCATAGACTTCTATACAAGCAGAGAGGAGTCGCCCCCTGGTGGCCAGCAGAGAGAAGTAGGACCATTTTCTCATAGACTTCTATACAACCAGAGAGGAGTCGCCCCCTGGTGGCCAGCAGAGAAAATTCCAGGTTTAAGGCATTGCGATAGAGAACAGTCTGGCGCTCTGTGCCGAGTGCATTCTCTTCAATTATGCGTTTCATTTGCATAAACAGCTGTGCAAAGATGCTGCACAAAATGAGGAAAACAGAGGGAATTACATATTTGACTAATTGGTGCTGTTGAGATTTTAAAAAAACAAAACACTTCAGGCACTATTAAAAGTATTTACTGTTTCTTCATCGTCATTTCCCTCGTGCGTTTATTAATATCTGCCCTTCTATCCCTCGTCCCTTTACATTTTTGTTGTTTAAGTATACCACAACCCTCGGCTTCTATTATTGCTCCTCTGATGCGCCTCCAGAGGATCAAAAGATTGACAACATACATCGCATGCGATTGATTCACCTACTTGACAATGACGGGACTTATTCCCAGCCAGCCGTTCTCACCGGCGTCCACTACAAATAACAATGCACATGCTAATGCAGCTCCACGCCGGCGGGCTTTAAAGGATCTCTGCATCTTCTTCTGCAGCGTGAGATCTCATTATGATCCCTGTGATGTGACTCACACAATGCGAAGGGATGATTGCTTCAACCCCAAAGAGAAGGGGAGATAACGAGTAATCACGTTTGAATATTTGGTCCGGTAGGAGAATGGGAGGTCGGGGGAGGGGAAGGGCAGAATCATGGAAAGGTGAAGAGGAGCTCGACCTTGTTGAGAGTGTGTTTAGAAGCAGGAGACCCGTGATGGTGTTTACGGCTGAATAACGAGATTGTTGTTTGTTTCATTTCATTTTGAACTTTAAGGTTTCCTTCGGTGTTTAGAAAGTCGCCCTTAAATATAATGTGTTATTATTATTATTATTATTATTATTTGAAATGAAGGGTGGAGGGTTAATAAGAAAACGTCTTTCTGTTTTATTTTTCCCCACTTGGATCCAGAAACATATTTTCCTGACAGATGTTTTTACAAAGAGGCACAACAGCTTGGAAGCACAGTCGCTGACTAATTGCTGAAGTCTGCCTTCAATAAATGCAAATTACATAATATAATATTGAACTTGGCTGCTGTATTTGGAGATGCACGCACATTTACAAAGGCCAGTTTTGGTTTTTGTGGAAATATTTTTCATATATAATATATTTCAGCCTCTAAAAAGCTGATTTGTGCTGATAAATCTAAAAATAAAAAATAATTGTTTGAAAGGAACGACGGAAAAGATAATAAATACGCACAACAAGCAGCCATAGCAAACTGGGAAAGTGGTTATTTCAGCCATGATTGAATTTCAGATGTTAAAGTTATTTTCTGGTTCCTGCCTTTAAATATCTCCCTCGTGCTTCAGTTATTTCCTTTGAGATGCATTTTAATGGCAGTAACGTCTCCCTCTCAGATGAGCAGCCGCTCATAAACACCTGTTCTGCTTGTGACCATGACAACCGGACTATTTTGTCTTCCTGCCTGCTGCCGGCTCATGGAGACCAATAAGTGGCTCGCCTGCTGTGAGTAAAAGTGGAATAGGTGATTATTATTACGCTGGTCTCCGACAGGCAGTACAAGATCTGGTCATTTGAACTCCTTGTCCAGATCTAGGGGCCACATTTATTCCACTGATTGAGTGGCCGATTAGCGGCTCGGCAGTGTTGGTCGGTTGATTCAGAATAAAATATCTACAAAAACGATTGGATTGCCATAAAATTAAACTAAAGGTCTGACTTTCGTGATCCACCAGCATCGTAAGGTTTTTTCTTTATGAAATATCTTTACAAACATTTCTTGCTGCCCTGACATTCTGACGGTAGGTTCCCCTCAGGATGTCTAATCAGTTAAATATCAATATTCCATATTAGCATGCTGGGATTAGCATTTAGCTCTGCTTTGCCTACATGTGTGTTCACACCAAATTTTTCGTGTAGTTGTCTGTGGTCCAAGCAGCAAGGTCGCTGCCGTATTTATGTCTAGATGACGTTATTTTAAGTGTTGATGGAGCAGCTGCAGTGTTAGCGTAGCCTACCTCCGATGAAACCAGACTCCATTCAGAAAACAAGCATTTTAAAAGTTTACAAACTCGTCATTGTGATGTTACGTCGGCATCATTTCTATCCCTTTACTGCAATTAAATCACAACAAAATTGTTTAGTTTGGCTTCGTACCCAAGAAGTAAACCAGCCGATGTGTGTCTTGCTATTCACAATGAATTTCAACGAGCACCTCTGAGCACAAATCCGTTTTGACAACAACGCGGTGAAGTAAATTATTGAATTTCTCTCCGACGTGTCAGACCACGGGAAACACATGATGAATTAATGATTATGTGTGCTATAAATAGACAAACAGTCGCTTGTAATAAATGTTGGCATTGTTGGAGAATCTACTTGTTTCCTGTCCCGGTGTAATGAGTGGTGATATGCAGACGGATAATAAATGCTTGTCTGGATAATATCGTTCTGATGGATTTGGATGTATTTCTCTATTTTTGAGTTTTTTATGCATCTGGCAGTGATTCATGCATGAAGAAACTATGGAAAATCTGTTTTTTTTAGATCCATTTCTCACTTTAACTGGCGTTGATGGACTGTAACTGTATCCGGGTGCCAGTAATGCTGCAGCCTTTTTGCTTCATAAGCAAGAATCAATGCAGCGACTACCATCTCAACCACTCTCCGACACCAGAGTTCCTCTGAGTTCGGGGGTTTCTCTCATCTCATGTATCTTCTTTGCATTACAGAGGGCTCCATGTCAACACCATAAATCTGTATTTTCACTCCAGATTGCTTACGTTTGGGCTGTATTGGTGGCGCCCTCACTCTTTAGCGTTTGACTGCAGGCACACAGGTGTGATAGCGGTCTCTGCTGAAATGATATCGGTATTCAGGCTGAAAATGTTCTGATTCATGTTTCAATTCTAACAGCCTGAAAAGATAAAAAGCTCACACGGACGCCCGTGGCTTTTCTATCGTGTGTATCGCTGATCATCATCACACAACCCCTAAACATGCAGTATGTTTCCACGGCGACTCATATGTTCTTTTCTCTCCGTGGGTGTTCGGATTAGAAGACGGGGTGTGACTCTGCTAATTCTCCCAGAGAATACACGGCGACTGTTAATGATTCAGGTCTAGACAACGAGAACAAAACAAGCAGCTTTATCCTGGGAAATAATTCAAAAAGATCGGGCGTTGAGGGTTATTTTTGGACGTGCAGAAACACCGTGTAGAAGTCGTGACTCGGCCGTTGTGGCGCTCCACCTGAGGGTTTGTGCAGTAAAGTGATTCTGCAACCTGCGGCTGCATGTGTGTGTGTGTGTTGCAGTGTAATGCACAATGATTGCTCCTTTTAGTGTCTACTTACTGCGCTGGATGTGCCATCTGTGTCTGTTAGCCTCTGGTGCAGATCAAGCGAGACCGTCTGCAAGGAGAAGCACAACAACAACAACGGCGGCAACGTGTCAATCAACGGGAGCAACGACGAGCACAGCCAAACAGATTGAAGCCGACATTCAGTCGCTCACACTGAGGAAGCAGGACGGGACGTCTGTTTGAGATGAAAATGAAGTTGGGCAGGAGATGTTGGGAGGAGGAGGTGGATGCATGCCGGTTAGAAAAAAGCCCCGAAATGAAACAGAATGATTTATGTCAGCATGGAATCTAAACACACAAGAACACTGCCATGGCAAACTGAACATCAAGGCGTAGCAGCTACAGCTGGTCAGGGTTAATGTATTCTTCATGAGCCCCGATTGTAAAATAAAGGGGATGTAGTGACGTCATCAAGGGCTCAACTGGTTTTAGCTTAGCTACAGATGCTATGCTAAGCTAAGGCTAGAGTTGATTTTATGTTTCCGGCAGATATGTTTAAAAAAAGAAAGGCCTGTGAAGGAGATATAAATGCTGAAAGATTGAGTTAAATGCTATAAGTCATGTAGCAGATAAAACGTCACCAGCTTGTCAACGCAGATGACTTGGAAACAAGCTAACGTGGGATGCTAATTCTTTACGTTAGAGCAGTATATACTATTTAATCCATTCCTAAAGGTGTGTTCACACCAAACACGGATTTCATCATAACATCACGCAGAGGTGCTCTTCACTGAATTTCACTGAGCTGTATCCACTGTGAATAGCAAGATGCACATCGGCTGGTTTACTACAACAGCATGAACCTAAAAATACACATTATTTTGTGATTTAATTGCATTAAACGGATAAAAACGATGCTGAAATAACGACATAATGATGGTAATTTGTAAAAAGTCTGAAGTCATGTTTGTTAGGTCAGTCGCTGGTTTTCTGAATGGAGTCTGGTTGATGGGTGCTAGGCTACGCTAACATTGTAGCTGCTCCTTCAACACTCCAAATAAGGTCATCTTGACATAAATACAGCAGAGACCTTGTTGTTTGGACCACAGACAGTCTCTGGTCCTCGACATAGTCTGGTCTGGTCTCTGGACTAATGTGAACTACTATCTAGACCTCTGGGGGACCTCAGACCGCTACGGTATGTTTGGTTTGAACACACCTTGAACCTTTTGCTCTCCAGGTTCCTGTGATGACGAGTGATCTCTCTTCAATTATTCAAATAAAAACTTACGTGAAGCAGAAACAACATTAGCGGATGTGTGCTAATGCTACAGTGTGTTCATGTGTGTGTGTGTGTGTGTGTGTGTGAGGACCCAGCGTGATGATGAGACATTGATTTCTAGCTCTCCTCTCCATGCTCGGCGTCTGGGAGTCAGTTATATAAAAACCTGCTCTAATAAATCACAGCGAGTGCTGCAGGTTTCCGTCGCCACGGCGACTGATGAGCGCTGCTGTTTGCCGCTGTGAAAGAAAAGTGTCTGAGAACTTTAGCAGAAACACACTTGAGCTGTCGGATGTAAAAATCGGAGAGATTTCAGCTCAACGTGACACAAAGACTTGCTGTGTTAAAGGCGCACAACCGACACTGAAGTGACTTTTATATGTAATGTACTACAAAGAGTGACATCAAACCTGCGTTAATATTATAGCTAATATAGATATTTTTTATCCATATAGCAGGAAGAAAGCAACATTGGCGTTCGCTATCTCGTCCAGGAGGATCAAACGTGAGGAGTATATCATCTCCCAGAATTCACAGCTCGGCCTCTCTAAAGCCGAGACCCCGGCAGGTAAAACCAGCCGAGGGCAGAGAAACGCCTCCTCGGAGCCGCATCACGCTTTGATGCGATTACTGCAGTATAATGTCTGGGCCTTCTGCAAAAATGTAATCCGGCGGAAAATGTCTTTTCATTTGCATGAAAAAAAAAGAAAAAGTAATTTGGTGACCTATTTCTTTTCTGTGAAGTGTTTTTCTGCTTGTTCTCTGTTCCGTAGCAGTAATTTGGGAGAGTCGTTCATTCTTCGCCAGCGTGGGAAAAAGACACAAATATGCAGCAGCCTGAGTAACAGAAGTCTGAAGGACGGAGTATTATAACAGGAACCGTGTTGGGTCACTTTATTTTGGAAATAAATCAGCATCGATGCTCATTGAAGTCGTTAATCTGGATGAATTAGACAGATTTTCAGTGTTCGATAAAGAAAACAAACTTTATTCTGATCACTTACTGAAAAAGTGTCTTTGAATCAATGCGTAACACATTTAGGGGATGTATATATATATATATATATTTATAGCATTAATCAATAAGAAACGAATCGTTCCTAAACCCCGTCTTCGTTCCCGTATCACCGTTAGAAATGGACCTGACCGCGTTAAGTCGCCGTGAGACGGAGTAAACATGTCGGACCCCGGGGGGAGTAATGGGCTCTCGGGAGGGGGGATCCGAGATCACAGCTGATTGTCGAATGTTTCATCGTCGGAGGTCGGAGGTCGCTGGGACCGAGCGAAGCAACTCGATTTAAACCCAAACAGTTTTGTTAGAAGTGTATTAAATCAGCATCGGAGGGCCGGCGGCTAAAGGTCGTTTCTAAGGAGGCGAGAGCAGGTACAGTACACGAAACCCATCAAATATTTAGGTTTTTCGTTCTCCCCTCCTCCCACTGCCTCCCCCTCCCTCCCACTGCCTCCCCCTCCCTCGCTGCTGGCAGTACATTGTGTTTAGTTATTCTGAGCTCTTGCTGCTGTCGTGGCCTCGTCGCTCCCCAAACAGCTGAGTCTGCCAGGGCTCCATTAGCCTTCACATGTTCACCCAGACTGGACCAGAGGGAGGTAAAGATGGAGGAACCAAGGGAGGAGGAGGAGGAGGAGGAAGGTAGATAAATGTAATGATGGAGGAACGAAGGGAGGAGGAGGACGAGGAGGAGGAGGAAGGTAGATACATGTAAAGATGGAGGAACCAAAGGAGGAGGAGGAGGAGGAAGGTAGGAGGTAGATAGATGTAATGATGGAGGAACGAAGGGAGGAGAAGGAGGAGGAGAAGGAGTAGGAGGAAGAGGAGGAAGGTGGGAGGTAGATAGATGTAATGATGGAGGAATGAAGGGGGGAAGAGGAGGAAGAGGAGGGGGAGTATAGAAAAAGACAGCGGTTCTCCCTCCCGACCTTTGACCTCTCCTCTCCATCTTTAGTCTTTCTCCTTTTCTTTCTTTAACATCAGTTTGTTTCTTTGGTCCAGATTTACAAACGTTGACCCGCGACGACTTCATGACAAAGTCTGCTAAATTACATTCAATCCATAAGGTTGTGATGTTCCTCAAACATGTGGGGAACTTCAGACTTCACAATAAAACCATATTTTAGACACAAAGTCAAAACGTGTTATTCTTTGTTGTTTTCATGAGATTTCCAGACAATCAAACTATCTCCACCTTATCCTGTAAGACTTTGGTTATGGTGAGGGTTTGGGAGTGGTTAGGGTTAGGATAAGCCTGCAGGGGAATCATGCATGTGTGTGTGTGTGAGAGTGTGTGTGTGTGTGTGTGTGTGTGTGTGTGTGTGTGTGAGAGTGTGTGTGTGTGTGTGTGTGTGTGTGAGAGTGTGTGTGTGTGTGTGTGTGTGAGAGTGTGTGTGTGTGTGTGTTCTTGCCTTATTCTCCAGTCTGCCGATCAGCTCAGCCAGGCGGTTAATCTGAGCATCCAGACCTTCTTTCCTCACCTCCACTGCACCTGCAACACAAACATGCACACATATTATAATATAAAATAAATACGGATATGAAATTAACCTGCTGGTCTCTGGGGGGTCGGGACCCGATCTCACGCCGCCGGATTACATTTATTCAAATATGTCCAATATTAATATAATTCCCCGAGCCTGACCGGAGGTTATCACGTCTTCCTCCTGAGAAGAAACTCGTCATCCTGTGTTGAAAGGCTTTTTGGAGAAGTGGTGCAGCCCCGGATCCTGATTGGTCACATGGTGGACCAACCGAGGAGTCACCGCACAGGACATAAAGAAATGATATCGTACTCCTTCATCTTCATCTCTCTCCGTGTTCATTTCTGTTGTTTCATCATGAATATTTCATGTGGAGTGGGACTTCCAAAGTGGCAGATAAATCAGCAATTATATGTGTTTATGGGAAGGAACGTGGTGCGTTCAAAGACGGTAAAGGCAGAGTGATGGTGGGAGCCGGCTCCTTTGAGGCGCTCTCTTATTCTGGACCCTTCCAAACAAGCTTCCGTCTATAATTTTACTTTTAGTGAGAAGTCGTATATTTGTCATATTATTATAAGTAGTAAGTATAAGTAAGTAAAAAGTGAGATGATTTCTGTTTAACAAATACATACATTCAAACAAAAACATTTGCATGTATTTTTGGTTTCAATTCAGCAACTCAGATTAGCTAACGATAGCTAGTAGACAGCTAGCAGGTGGGACAAGCCTCAAGTGGCCATTTGAGGAACTGCAGTTCATCACATTGCACCTTTAACTATTTAACGTTCAGGGAAATGTGCAGAACTGGACTCGTGTTCTTTGTTGATGATGGTTGCTTATCTATGTGTGTTGTTCAAGACCACCTAGATCTGTATGACCAAGACCAGAGGGGATCGGGACTGAATGGAGACCTTGAGGGGTTGCGATCCATAGTCACTCCTCACATTGATCCCAAAGGAAATAATACAAAAGGCTTCTCCGAGGTGACGAAACCCAGACCGTCAAAAAGTCACCTGACCGACGGTGTGATGGGAATAAAAAACTGTGACAAATAACATGTTGTTCACACTTCTAATCATCTTCCTGTCCCCCTTCATTTCTCTCTCCTCCCTCCCCCCCTCCCCCCTCCCCCCCCTCCCCCCTCACACACAGTTAATTGGAGAATTGGCTGCCCACTCTTCATTAAAAGCTTTAACAGCCAGTCAATTAGGAGCTGCCTCCCCCTCTCCACACCAAACACATGCAAACACTCATCAGCTAAACCCAGAGCCCGTAACCATGGAGACGCCCGGAGACAAAAGCCAAGTGGTCATTTCCGACAGACTAGAAAGTAAGCATCGCGCTCAATTATAGAAGAGTGTGAGGACTTACAGCCTTTAAGGAGGAGGAGGGGGAGGAGGGTCTCTGCTGACTTCCTCCTCAATTAAACCTGATTTGAGTTCTTCCACATTCACCTAATTTAACTTTCCACTCTCTGGCAGCCAGTATTTAAATCATGAAGAAAAAAGAGCTCATTACGCCATCTCTCAAAAGCTTGCAAACGTTTTGTTCCGCGTGTTCTCTTCCGTTCTCCTATTGGATATCGTTTATACATATAAATAATTTACAGCCAGCAAATCCACAAAGAATACACCATGAAATGTGCATTATTTTCTACTTCTATGGGCTCCGTCTCACAAAACATACAACGCAAACTAGGAACCTTTGAACCGTGAATTGATGGATTCATTTAGTGAAGACAACGTAGTGATGAATGATGGATTTAACCTGCAGCCGGGCGGCTTCTTCGGATCGGACGCGTTCCATTCCTCTCCATTGGCCGAGCCCATGCAGAGCACACATACGGTGAAATAATACATCATTAATGAGGATTAATTGACTTTATTAAACGCTTGCAGTCCGTTTTCCACATTAACACACCGGGCAACTAATGTGCTCCAAAGAAAAATGGGCCCAATTTAATATACACAGCCATTAAATGCATATTTAAGTTCTACATTTCAAGGGAAGCTCATGTTCCCTTGGCTGAAGTGCATCTGAAGGCACCGAGAGATAAACTGCAGTTCATCTTGGAGGAGAAGAGCACTGACGTGACAAACAAACAAACGCAGCACTGGATGTTCAACTTAAAGGTGGGGGTATTTTTAGCTCTCCAACTCCTTTCTTTGCCCTTTGGTTCTGTCTGCTCTTTCCCGTCTCAAACACGCCTCTCTACGAAATGAAATCACATTTCAAGATGCCTTCATATGAGCGCTGGTAGCCGAGAGTGGAGGAGAACGATGAGGAAGTAGGACAGATTCATCAATCCACTTGTGGAAACAAGGAGCTGATTGACAGCCGACAATAGGCGGGGGAGGGGAGGATATCAGTGCTCAATAACTTTAAAGGTATCGACTGAAAGAATCCAGAACCAAGTTGTGTTTAGCTGGGATCACCTGCCGTCACACGGCCCTGAACACAACTCCAACACCATGGTAACGACCTGTCAATCACAAGGAAGCCCCACCCCCTAAAGATTGTTTGACTCCAAATGGACCTGTCAATCAGCAGGTAAGCCCCGCCCCCTAA
Source organism: Eutrigla gurnardus (assembly GCF_963514095.1). Lineage (NCBI taxonomy): Eukaryota > Metazoa > Chordata > Actinopteri > Perciformes > Triglidae > Eutrigla > Eutrigla gurnardus. The sequence continues at coordinate 27,975,309 of NC_139923.1, read as the reverse complement.
AGCATCCCCTGCTTTCTGGTCTGGTGGACTCTAAATGGACCATAATGTACTAAATGAACATCATGCTGGACTGAAGAAGACTTGAAACTAGAGATTGAGACATAAACTCATGTTTACAATGTTTACTGAGATAATACATCAAGAGAGAAGTAGGACCATTTTCTCATAGACTTCTATACAACCAGAGAGGAGTCGCCCCCTGGTGGCCAGCAGAGAGAAGTAGGACCATTTTCTCATAGACTTCTATACAACCAGAGAGGAGTCGCCCCCTGGTGGCCAGCAGAGAGAAGTAGGACCATTTTCTCATAGACTTCTATACAACCAGAGAGGAGTCGCCCCCTGGTGGCCAGCAGAGAGAAGTAGGACCATTTTCTCACAGACTTCTATACAACCAGAGAGGAGTCGCCCCCTGGTGGCCAGCAGAGAGAAGTAGGACCATTTTCTCACAGACTTCTATACAACCAGAGAGGAGTCGCCCCCTGGTGGCCAGCAGAGAGAAGTAGGACCATTTTCTCACAGACTTCTATACAACCAGAGAGGAGTCGCCCCCTGGTGGCCAGCAGAGAGAAGTAGGACCATTTTCTCACAGACTTCTATACAACCAGAGAGGAGTCGCCCCCTGGTGGCCAGCAGAGAGAACGACAGTTTAAGGCACTTTTCAGAAGCGGAGGTTGACGTCTGTTCACGTTCATAAGCAGTAGAGTTTAAATAATTCATAAATTAATTAATTCAACTGATGTATAAACAGATAACAAATGATTGACAACATAAGACGGCGTTAATCAAACATGAAACATACATTACATATTTTACATGAATATGTAACACAAGTTATTATCAATTATATTTGTTTACTGTTTTCATTAATAAAGTGAAAATTGTTTTATAACAACTGAGAAAACGTAATTAGCTGGCTGATGGCTGCCCTTGAATTGCAATAAGCTGAAATGGTTTTGCCTAATAGCAAAAATAAATGGCCTTCTCCAGATTTAAGTGTTAATATACTTCTTTTTAATGCTCAATGGGGACGTTAAAGAAAAGTGTTCGACTGTTGTTGCTGGATCGTCTCTCATCTGTAAACTAAAAACAATGATTATCCGCTGTATAAATATGTCCAGACACGTCTGCATGTAGTTGTCTGACTCGCTGTAAACTCCCGGGTTTCACTCTGAGAGGAAGAACCGAAGAACCTGTCAGTCTGTCATCTTTAAACATCCAACATGAATATATTCCTCGTTTCCTTCAGAGAAGCTTTCCAATATAAATCAGACCTGTGCATAGAAATGACACCTGGATGTCACTTACAGTCTGTTCAACCTGGCAGCGCTGCCATGTCTGTGTGTGAAATTAAATATGCATAACCTACAAAGAAGTCTTCATAATGAGACTTATTTTGAATGCTCAGCACAAACAGTTCTATCCTCATTAATAATAAAATATGTGTGTTGAGTCCCGCTACCTGTTTACAGCATCTACAATCAGAAGGCATCATGGGAAGAAAAGTCTGAATTCCTATATGTGCGGAAATTGTTTTTCTGTCATGATTGACGTTTAATTCCATTCATTTTCCTTCTAAAGAATAATATATAATATGCACTTTAAAAAATCACTTCCATGAGCAACAGAATAAATACATGAATAGAAGGCATAACCTTCATTCATTAATTCAGATGCGTCACGACAACAAACTGGAATAATGAAAACAACTTTAAAGCGTTGTTATTCATCTCAGATGATCTGAAGGTCACAGAAATAACGGAGTGGATTTTAATCAGTTCTTTGCTTTGTTTCTAATTCTTTCATTTCTCCAATCGGGTGCACTTGTGTGTCATAAACACTCCTCTTCACCGGCGGGTACTTTATCACCCAGCACCACTTTGCTGTTGTTTTATTGACCTGCTATGTCACTGTCAGTGACCTGGGTCATCTCTGCTCATATCGCAGGTCTGGATCCAGGGGGGTCAACGGGGCCACGGATCCTGGACTGACTCATTTCAAAGGAGATACGACTCCACTCGATTTCTTTCTTCCCCCGGAGGACAGGCTCATCAGTACAGTAATGCAATAATATGACTTTCTGCTGAAATGCACAGATATTCTCGCTTCCTGTGTTTATATTCCTGTGGTTATACTCCAGTTTCCCAGCAGGGTGAGCAGGCAGCGTCATGAGGGATTAAGGGTTCAAAGAATCAAAGCCGTGTGAGAATAAAAGAGCCGTCACCGACGTCCAAACTGGCAGCGATGTCAGAATCTCTGCGTGTGTTCGCCACGGCAATAAAAGAAAATAAAAGATGAATAGAAACCAATGTAACGCTCTCCTCGCTGAACCGCATCACTGAGCTCGTAATTTAAAACATAAATCCCTTCAAGGCTTCAAGTTCACGGCCGAAACCACGTCGAGTCCACGGCGACAGAATGAGACATTGAATTATTCTCCACGGTTATTAGACGGGCACAAAAGAAGACAGGGTTTGTTGTAAGTTGCTATGGTAACGACACACGTCAGGAAGGAGGGGTGGCGGGGCTAGGTAGCGTGGCAGCTATCTAGCTAGCATGGTAGCTAGGTAGCGTTTCCTCCTCCAGAGCGATGGGGAAGTGAGACTGTTAGCACGCCATGCAACAACTATAGCATTAAATTGTGGAATTAGCGAGCTAGCTAGCGAGCCTGCTAATCCTAACATGCTTTAGTGCTACACCACCAACAGAAAATGAGCTGGACGTGAATGTTACTTATTATCCGACGGTGGCAGCGTGTTTTTCCTACGGTTTGACACGTTGTGTTTCGTTTACATAGAAGGAATGGTTGCTATAGCAACGGCACACACTTTCTTGTTCTGTTCACTCACGTAAATCAATAAACGTCTTTGACAGCGACGCTTTTGTTTGCTCAGAAGCACTCAGTCAGGTGTAATCGCACATACACCAGCAGCCTGAGGTTTTCTACATGTTAATAATTTTTCTGGTGTCGTACGCTTTTACTTATATCAACTATAAATCATGCTTTAGTAATATGTTGCCTTTATAAGGCATATGGTAACGTTAGTGGCGTCACCATGGGAACTCTGGTGTCTAAAGGTGTTTCCACCCCGGACTCTGGTCGCGGTTCCTTTCATGGTGTGACAGCAAATCAAACGACAGCAGCATTTTACTCATAAATCCATCGGCTGAAGGTGAAACGATCTTTAAATCTCACGCCGTGTAATTTGTTAGCTCATTAATAAAGTGTTCCCTGACATTCACACTCCGTCTCCACTTTTCATCAAATATGCCGTCGATTTAATACTTATAATGCTCATAATCAGCTATTATTTAAAGAACTATATATACACATGGGAAGCATTAAAGTGCAGCAAAACTGCCGTCAATCACCAGACGGTGCAGAATAACGATAGAAACGGAATGGATGGCTTGTAAAAGGTCCGTGAACAGGAAGGAAGGATTCCCTTCAGTCCGGACCTCATGAACCGAACTGCAGGCCGTTTGATCTCATCAGATACTTCATCAATTACTTTTGTTATTGATAAAGCGGTTCCACTGTTTCGACCTTGAACGCCGAGTGATCGATCGGGTCTGCCCTCCCTTTAATTTGTTTCTTCAGGGTGTTTGTTGAGTTGCTCTCTGAGCGATGACACAAACCAACAACTTCTGAAGTGTCTTTCTGAGCAATTTGTTGGAGTGGGTGCAAAGTGTTGAGGCGAGCAACGCTGCAGTGTTAACGAGCAGATGGTGGAGGAGAAGAGAGAGAGAGGGGGGGGAGGGAGGGAGAGAGAGAGGGAGAGAGAGGGAGGTAGGGAGAGAGAAGGGGGGAGAGAGAGAGAGGGAGAGAGAAGGGGGGAGAGAGGGAGAGAGAAGGGGGAGAGCGAGGGAGAGAGAGGGAGAGGGGGGGGAGGGAGAGAGAGGGAGAGGGGGGGAGGGAGAGAGAGAGAGAGGGAGGGAGAGAGAAGGGGGAGAGAGAGGGAGAGAGAAGGGGGAGAGCGAGGGAGAGAGCGAGGGAGAGAGACGGAGAGGGGGGGAGGGAGAGAGAGGGAGGGAGGTAGGGAGAGAGAAGGAGAGAGGGAGAAAGAGAGGGAGAGAGAAGGGGGGAGAGAGAGGGAGAGAGCGAGGGAGAGAGAAGGGGGGAGAGAGAGGCAGAGAGACAGAGGGGGGAGAGACAGAGGGAGAAAGAGAGGCAGGGAGACAGAGGGGGAGAGAGAGAGAGGGAGGGAGAAAGAAAGGCAGGGAGAGAGAAGGGGGGAGAGAGACAGGCAGGGAGACAGAGGGGGGAGAGAGAAAGAGAGAGCGAGGGAGAGAGAAGGGGGGAGAGAGAGGGAGGGAGAGAGTAAAGAGTCAGAGAGAAAGAATAATGAGTCCTCCACATCCTCAAAGAGTCACCAGCCTCAATCAATTTGTGTCTGTTTTAGCTTCTTTAACATTTAACACACACACACACACACACACACACACACACACACACACACACACACACACACACACACACACACACACACACACACACACACACACACACACACACACACCATAAAAAACTACACTATGTGGCAGATTTCAAGTGTAAGTGCTGACTGGACTCCTCTCCATAGTTATACACCGTTAAAGCTTTGACTTGAACTTCTTTTAATTCCTCGTGTCCGCTCACCTTCAACGTCTTCCTCTCCCCTCTTTCTCCCCCCTCCCCCTCTTTCTTCCCCCTCCCCCTCTATCTTCCCCCTCTCCCCCTCTTTCTCCCCCCCTCCCCCTCTTTCTCCCCCCTCCCCCCCTCCTCCTCCACTCCTCCTCCTCCAGGTCCATCCGTGCTGCCGTGTCGGCGCCGGTAGGGAAGATGCATCAAACCTGTGCAGGTGGCTGATTGAGCAGCGTTAAAAAGTTAATCACCTGGGGATGAGTGTGTGTGTGTGTGTGTGTGTGTGTGTGTGTGTGTGTGTGTGTGTGTGTGTGTGTCACCTGAAGCAGTGTTGATGGTCCTGACAGCCTCCCTGGCAGTGACTCTGTTGTTCGGGGGATAGTCGGGGACGGCGTTTTCGTTGCGCCTCTCTGACATCCGCGGGCTCACCTTGGCAGGTAGATGACTGCAACACGGAGAGGGAGGGGGGAGAGGGGGGAGAGGGGGGAGAGATTGTGATGAGAAAATAGTGTGGGCTTGTGGAGAGGTAATGGAGAGAGAGAGCAGGGGGAGAATAACAGAATTAGGTTGGTTGAAGGATGAAGAGGAACAAGGGAGAGATGGAGGCTGATGAAAATGGGATAAACAGGATGAAAGATGGGTTTTCTGTGTGTGTGTGTGTGTGTGTGTGTGTGTGTGTGTGTGTGTGTGTGTGTGTGTGTGTGTGTGTGTGTGTGTGTGTGTGTGTGAGAAGGACAGACATTATAACCAGAGAAGATCTGAGCTTGAAACGCTGGTTTCCATTATGGCTGCTGACTCTCTGTGCCGACCTTTAGAATCACGACCACTTCTTGAAAACACAAGATAATAAAGAGCTAAGCTCCTTTCCCCGGATGCCTGGATCACAGATATAAAAAATCAGTTATGCATTCGATTTTTAATTGTGCAAGAAAATGAAGGATTTTTTGCTGCCAAATGTCGACTATTTGTAGGTTTTTAAATGTTATTTAGTCGTAAAAAAGGACTGATTAGCGAGGCAGTTGAACGGGCCTGACAAAGACTGAAGTAGTCATGGTAACCGTTTGTGGACTACAGTTTTGAAGCCTCAAGTTCTTGGAATGTTTGCAACCACTGAAGGATGTTACCATATTTGGACTGTGGAGGAGCGACGGTTGGATCTGATGAACACAAGCGACAGAGCGGCAACCATACTGGATCTGGATCCATGTGGATTCTGGCGTGAAGCTGTTAACAAAGCTAGCTTCCCTAATTTACCCCCTGATGGCCGATAGAGAGAATGGAAGTTGAAGGCACCTCAGCGTTGGCTTCACTTTACTGACAGCCTGACGCAGCGACGCCCTGATTGGCTCACCCTGATTGGCTGCTGTGCTGCTCGTCGATGGCGTCCACAGCACTCTCCACCGAGCTCAGAAGAGACTGGATCTGATTGGCCGATTCCTTCAGGAGGAAACGGGTGACAAACTGCTCCACGTTGGTTCCTCTCTCATAAACCTGGGGAAACAAAAGAGAGAAAACAGACGGTAAGATCGTGCATGTCTATAAAAAGTCTTTGTTCCCCCTTTGCTCCCCTTCTCTCCTCTGAGAAGATTTGTTTCCAGAACTAAGGTTTTCTTCCCTGCATTCATTTGACGGTTGAAGGGCTTCTGAAGGTGGACGTGCGGGGAGGCGAAGATAACAAGTAAAAATAGACGAGCATCTTTCACTCTTCCCCCCGATTCACTGTTTCAAGTTTGTTTCAAACCTCCAAAAGCTTTTAGTCTGAGCTTGAAGCCCGCGGGGAATTGAAAGTGCTGTTTTGTGGTTTTACTGTATATTGGTTGAGAATCAGGAATAACCCGAGGTCCGACTGAAATCTCCCCTAGCTTCTCTTATCAGACGCAATTAGTAACAATTAGTTGTCGGCATCAATCACCGACAACATTCAGCTCCAAGTGCATTGATCCAGCGGCTAATCAATCAATCACTGCTGCTGCAATGAAACCTTGAGGGGAAATCTTTTCAAAGTTTGTCAAACTGAGCGAGACTTTCTCCAGAGAGAGACAGGAATGAAATTTAAAAAAGAGAGATGACATGGTGGCGACAGCGTCAAGGAGTTCCTGAGCTGAGAGCGTGAACACGGCAAACCGTCAGATAAGACTGGAGCTCCTGCTTTAACGCTCCTGACCTTATCTCTGCCACCTTTTAATTATTCAGGGACTTAACTGCTCACTGAAAACACACTGACTACCCAATCGTAGCTTAGCAACTGTAACTAGGCACGACAGGCCTGTCAAACTTTCGCTTTCTCCGCCAGTTTTCCAAGGCTGGAGAAAGCACGATTCTTTACATTTAAGAGATCAGGCTTTTAAAAAGCAATATTTATCTCTATATAATATTCAGAGCATTGATATAGCAACAAACAACTTCAATCTATATACAGTTGAGTAATGAACGATGGTGTATTAGAGCCATTGTAGCTTTAAAAAAAACAGAGGGGCACGACTCTGGGAAATAACTCAGAAATGTGAGATTAAAGAGTCGCACATTTCCTCACAAATTTACTAGAAAAAAAACTTGAATATTCTACGATGCCAAAGTATACTTTGCAGTCAGATTCAGAAATAAGGAAATGTTGGTGATTTTAGCTCTGAAACAACACGTTGTCATCAGCATACGGACTGTGAACCTACTGATCTGGAAGAGGTGATGATAGGCTAACCGGGCTAAACCAACTAGCATGTTACAGCTGCCAATACTGTGACGTTCGCTCCAGATGGTCCGTTCTGCATGAGCCGTAGATAAAAACAGCTGTTTGGAGGATACCAAACCAAACGTCCCGTACCGAAGATACACTCCACGATATTTAAAGTGGCCGCTACCGTAATAACTGTAAACGTAAAGCTTGTAGGAGCAGCAAAAGTTGCACATGCGACTCAGACACGTTTAAAAAGAGCGACACGCGTGAACGCCACAGATCGACTCCGGTACACCCGGGAGAGCGGAGTCAGTCGCTCATGTCGGCTTTACTGTCACAAGTCACAGTGCAGTGATTCAGCGACACAATCAAGGTTCCTGTTCACTCGGCCGTTCCTCCGCGGGCGGCACTCTGTTCAAAGACAAACGCTCCCACGGGACGCCGAATCACACGGGCTGTATTGACTTCCATTATCACGGTAAATGGCTTGTACATGCACACACACACAAACACACACACTCAAACATGCAAACTTCCTCGGGCGTGGACTCGCCCAGTCGGTTCGTTTTGGTTTTCATCCACACAGAAATCACTGCGATTACAGAATTTAAAGCTCGGTACCATCATTTGTTAATGGAAGTTTACCCCGATGACTCCCTAACGACCGCCACGCTGAGACTCAATTACCGGGGTCGGAGATGCGTCTGCATGAACGGCGATGATGAATAGGACTTTGAGCAGTTTTCCTTCAAGAGATCCTGAGTGCTTTAAAGGCACTTAGTCGTGAAATAAGAACATGCTGATGGATTGGAAAATATTATTCCTGTCTTCGTTGGATATTGACCCCTGTGGTCACCCCAATGTGCTGTATGTGTAATGTGTTCACTTTGAGAAGGGATGAAATTGAAATTATGGGTTTGCACAGGATGAATGACATTTTCATTTATGCATATCTTATGATTTATGATCATTTTTTGATTATTTTTCCACTAAAAAGGTTAATTGCTTAGATGCTAATTAACATTATTATCTCCGCTGGGATGTGTGCGTGCATCAGTGAGTGAATAAAGGTGCATCTCTGTGTCTGTCCACTGTTAATCTTGCACTCTGCTGCAGCAAACTGCATTATATTTTGGGTGACATGTTGTTGTAAGATGTTGCCTGTTTCATGCTGCTATTTCCTCCCTGCCGATTTCTCACCCCGACTCTCAACTGGCCCCCAGCTGGTTTGGGGCCACGAGTGATAACACAGCATCAAAGAAAACCCACCAACCACCAAATTTAAGAATGAAACATTAAAGACACAACCTGTACAAGCAGATTATTGCAGACTCCCCCCCAAACCTGTGCTGTCATCACATGAGAATTCCACACATGTTGGCTTTAAATGCATGAATAAAAGTGAGGAAATATGTAAGCTGAATATAAACTTCTGAAGGAGTGCTGCTGGGCTGTCTGGAAGCGGTTATCGAGCTCTTTGTAGATTTCAGGCAATTTTAGCTCCTAAACCAACAACTGGTGTTCCACGTTTATTGGCTGGTTTCACACCATTTTGTGTCGTAAATGCAAATAAAATCCTCTTCCAGGAAATTAGGAGTCAGATGATAACAATGGGAAACTGCAGGGTTCATATTTACCATCTGTTCCCAACACTCTCTGTTTGAAATAATGAATGTTATATAAAGTTCCTCCACAAGATCAGGTAATGAAATCGCACCCGATAAATCCGATATTATACTTCATTATTCAGGGACCAATGATCGTTCTTCGCTTACAGGCATCTCCGGTTCTGAAAAGTGAAGCCAATGCTAATGTGCCTTAAACTGTCATTTTCTCTGCTGGCCACCAGGGGGCGACTCCTCTCTGGTTGTATAGAAGCCTATGAGAAAATGGTCCTACTTCTCTCTGCTGGCCACCAGGGGGCGACTCCTCTCTGGTTGTATAGAAGCCTATGAGAAAATGGTCCTACTTCTCTCTGCTGGCCACCAGGGGGCGACTCCTCTCTGGTTGTATAGAAGCCTATGAGAAAATGGTCCTACTTCTCTCTGCTGGCCACCAGGGGGCGACTCCTCTCTGGTTGTATAGAAGCCTATGAGAAAATGGTCCTACTTCTCCCTGCTGGCCACCAGGGGGCGACTCCTCTCTGGTTGTATAGAAGTCTATGAGAAAATGGTCCTACTTCTCCCTGCTGGCCACCAGGGGGCGACTCCTCTCTGGTTGTATAGAAGCCTATGAGAAAATGGTCCTACTTCTTAGGGGTCTCTATCACGCTACCAATGCTAGTTAGCAGAATCCAGATGGATCCAGTAAGGTTCGTCAGACCCACCTGTCAGGTTCACCTGTCGCTACTCCACAGTCCAAATATGGTCACTTCCTTCACTGGTTGCAAAAAATCGAACTGCCAAAAGGCTGAAATCGATGCCTGAAAACCTGAGTCCACAAACCAATGGGTGGCATCACCGTGACTACGACTATTTCTTACACACAGTCTGTGTTTCTTTCTGAGACTCATAGAGGAAACCTTGACTGATTCAAAGTGCAGCGAGTTTCTTTTGTGCAAATAAAAGTCAGTGTGTCGTTGGGTTCACCCTGTTTTCCTCTCTTCTCTCTCCTTCTGCCAAGCTCGGCCCCGAGGGCGCGACTATAACCTGCGATAGAAAAGCTGTGATCTATAATTCACAGGGATCACTGACCTGGGAGGAGATCCGCCGTCTCTCCGCTGGCGCCCCTCGAACACACCGCGGTGATTAGCCGCAGTGTGTATTACTGTCGGCATTTACAAGTTTGTGCGTGTGCTTGTGTCGATGTGGCTGCTTTTGTGTTATAACGCCCACGGGACGAGGTTCAATATTGTCATTGTATATATACTTATTTATCACCAAAGGCTTCATTGTAAACAGCACACACAGCAACAACACACACAGAGGGCTGCCACACGCCCCTGAGGTAAGTAGCCCGGATTTTCTGTTAACGAGATCCGAGAGATTCTATCTGGTAGAGTAATTGACCCGAGCCGGCGCGGTCACCAAGCCGGGCAGTGTGTGTGTGTGTGTGTGTGTGTGTGTGTGCGTGTGTTTCAGATCTCGTCTATTTTCTTCTCATCTTCTTAAGGTGAACAAGAAATGTCATTATCATCCGCCCACATATCTGCACACATGTATTAGCACAACATTCCCCTGGAGCGCACACACACACACACACACTAAGTCTTTTGTCATATGTTGGCGGTGGCTGATTTCAGGGAGTTGTAGGTGGTAATCAGTGATTACAGAGGTTGGTCTAGTTAGGGGGAATTATTCCATCTCGAGCGTCTCCGATGGAGATAAGGAAGTGTGGAGAGGAGAGAGGTGGAGGTGGTTGGAGGATGTGGGCTGAAGACAATATAAAAGACTATATTTAATTGCAAACCGGCCACATAATATAAATTTGAACTGGCATCTTATCAGCAAAATACCATGTAGTACAGATTCAGCGAAAGAAATGAACGAGCAGGCCGACACCACCCTCATGTCTGTGCTTTAACAGAGTTATACACCAGCCTTTTAGCATCGGTTAAGGTTATGATCGAAATTTCTGTTTGTTTTTTGTCCTGCGTTTGAAGTCTGCACGCCTCACATTCCCCGGATTCTGAGGTTTCCACCGGATGGATCCTTCACAGTCCAAACTAAGATTCAATGCAAGCTGGTGATAATTGGATATCAAATAAAAAGAATAGAATATGATTTCTGGCTCAATTTTTTAATCATAAAACAGTTACATAATCTAGGCTCTTTCTTGTCAACCGCAGCTGGTTGCTAGGCAACGGCAACTGTGACGCAAACAAGAAATCCTCTGTAGTCTCATTTCGGAGGACACTTGGTTTGGCATTTGCGTTCTCCGTATCCTCCCAAGGATGCTGAACTGGGACACAGCTCACATCTGGGTGGTTTAGTTTAAACCCAGTGACATTTACAAGATTCCAGCGCGCCCCCAAAGAAAAACAAACGACCAATCAGAGCCGAGGAGCCTCTAACGGATCTGCCGATCCCCGCTTGTGAAGCCGGTACACTCCGATCGAACTGTCAAACCAGGTAGTGCTGATCAAATATCAATCAAGATTCTGTCTGCATCGCCTATTTCTCGCCAGTCTAACAGTTGCATTAGAGACGTAATGACAGAATCCAGGTTTGTATTTGGCAAAAACACTATGCCTACACGAAGGATCGTCGTGGTACCCCGTGTGAGGCTGCTGCAGGGAAGTCCACCGACTCACCCTGACGGAGTGGGACAACAGAGAGCAGCATAAGCCCATCTGCCCACAACAGCAACCAGCAATCTGTCACGATGGGATCATGTGACTCTGGTTGTTTTAGTCTAAACAACGTCACAATAGCCTTCCCGGCGTGCCGGGACTGGAGTGGCCTGGAGTGCCAAAGCGTGATGCCTTCTGAAGGCGTTGTAAATGGACCATTGCTGACGAGTGGAAGGGTTTGTATTGATCCGCCGATAATTCCCTTCATCCTCGAGCTTAGCCTCAAAGAGCTTGATCAGACTTGCCGGAGGGAAATCGAGTCACCTGGATAAGCTCTCAGAGGAGCGGAGAGGAAACTAAACGACTCCATTGATGAGTCCATCCCCAGCCTGACCTGATCTTGGATCAGTTCTCTGCTCGTGCACCGTCCTTTCAACTGATCTCCAATCAGCTTGTTGCGGCACAACAAGGCCCACATTCCAGCCTGGTAAGGTGTTCCTTGACCTGTGAATTCATTTTTGAATTCTTATTACTTTCCATTGGCTTTATCTTTTATTTGCCATGGCAACCAATAAAAAAGTTCTTGCAGCGACCGTCTGCTGTAATGAGTTTTGTTTGTTTTCTTTCATTTCGCTGCTCAAAGAGGAATCAGCTTCACATCGTCTCTGCGAAAGCCGGCGTCGCCTCTCGGCTTCAGGTCTCGAGGAGAACGGAGGTTTGATGTGTCGGGGAAACACAAGTGCTGCTCCCCCCCCGCGGCTGGCCCCACTACCTCTGAAACCCCCCCTGCCTCAGCTTCACACATCGGCCAATTAAAATGGTATCCTAGCAACGCCAGTCAATATGTCTCTAAGCAACACCATTTTAGCAGTATGCAGGAAATGATATGTGAGCAGCAGACCTCTCACACTGGGAGAGATATGGCTTTTAAATGTCTCTACTCTCTCTCCTCCTGCTGGAATCCAACAGAAACCACGAACTCTCTCACACAGTCTCACGGCTTTGTTGCATCAGTGTGTACAACACACACGCACACGCACACGCACACACACACACACACACACACACACACACACACACACACACACACACACACTTACACACTTCGCTGTTTTCTCTTGGTTTCTATTCTCCTCAGAACCCTGAACCTTTTTCACTGAAACATCTTAGCTTCCTCGTGATTTAAAGACATCCCAGCTGCAACACTGTCTGGCCATAGAGAGTTCAGCCATGTGTGTGTGTGTGCATCCTCTGGAGACATCTACCAGTCCATTAGCAGGACACTAGCCAACGTGGACACACACTCTGAGAGGCACTATCAGCATCTCCGCCTGGGTTTCACGGTCCGATGTTTGCAGCTTCTTAGGATGAGGAATAAATACAGCTCCGTGCTTTAAGTGCAAACAAGTGCAGAAATAACTATTGATTGATCACGACGAGAAAATAATGTGTCGGTCGCTGGTTGTGAAGAGATGTAATGAGAGGTGTAAGTTTGGATCCAGATGAGGGAAGAGATATGGAACGTATCGCAATAAACAAACAAATAACTGTTAATATCATCACTATCATGGTAGACAAGCTACACATTTAAATAAATTATATTTTGTATTTATTTTCCTTTCTTTACGCAGATCTTATGATTTATCCATCCATCTATTATCTGTGACCGCTGATCCTGTTAAGGATTCTTGCTGTTTTATGATCTTATTTAAGATAATATGATTGTTCCACTTAAAAGGATGTTCTACAGAGAAAAAAGATGTTTTATCAAACATTTGATTCCAAACAAAACAATAATTAAGTGATCCAGTGTGTTTTAACGCCATTTTAACCATGTTTTAATGATGATTCTACTGAGAATCTCATATTATTTTGGTCAGAATGATCTCAGCATGAACTCTTCCTCCCATGTCGGTTCAGGTCCAGCAGGTCTTGCCATGAGATGCATCGGGATTCATATTTAAGCTCGGGAGCCGGTCCTGGATGCTATCAGGAGTGCAGGCTAACTCCTTCCTGATCTGGAGGATGGAGGACGTTTACGCTCCAGCAACCATCAGCTCCCCAAGTTTACTGGACAGACGTGAAATCTGCCAGAGGAGTCTGTTTCTGTCACAGCAGGAATCGAGGAACCAATCAGGGAATCTGCCTCCGACACTGTCATAATCTGGCTTCATAGACGAGGTGCTCGACGTTCCTCTGTTCTTCCGATGAAAAGAGCGAGAGTTCCCGTGGAGAAAGATGATGTCACGAGAAATCTACACCGAGAGGACGAGAAGATACGGAGGGATTCACCGGACGCCGCTGTGAGTGGGCGAGATTCGGGCGGTGGAAGTGACAGCTGGAAGCGTTGGACGCGGCGAACAGCAGGCGGAGCGCCCGAGTTTGTTTCTAAACAGAAGGCGACGCCACTAACAGGCATCAGAAACATGTACACTCGTCAGATATCACGCCAGCATCATCGGCCTGGAGAGAGGGAGGGGGGGAGGGAGGAGAGAGAGGAGAGAGAGAGAGAGAGAGAGAGAGAGAGAGGGGGGGGAGAGGGGGAGGAAGAGAGATAGAGGGGGAGAGAGAGGAGAGCGGAGGGAGGCGACGAGGAGACAGAACAGGAGGGGAGAGGAGGTGATGGAGGAAAAGGAGGAGAGAGGGGAGAGGAGGTGATGGAGGAAAAGGAGGAGAGAGGGGAGAGGAGATGATGGAGGAAAAGGAGGAGAGAGGGGAGAGGAGGTGATGGAGGAAAAGGAGGAGAGAGGGGAGAGGAGGTGATGGAGGAAAAGGAGGAGAGAGGGGAGAGGAGGTGATGGAGGAAAAGGAGGAGAGAGGGGAGAGGAGGTGATGGAGGAAAAGGAGGAGAGAGGGGAGAGGAGGTGATGGAGGAAAAGGAGGAAGTTGAGAGAGGGAACTAATGAGGGAGACTTTCTGTTTCTTTGTGTTTTACTTTACCTCAACTTTATACTGAAACCCTGAGTGGAGTCTCCCCCCTCCTCCCCCCTCCTCCCCCCCACAGCCCTCTCCATTATTCATGCTTTGGGTGTAACCTCATCAGTCAACACACAGCCGGCTGATAACAACACACACTCTCCCTCCCTCCCTCCCTCCCTCTGTCATGTACTTATTCATGTCCAACACCTTAACAGTTGTGGGAGACTCTGGATTCTAACACTCACTGTCTGCCTGCCGTGTTCTAGCAGACAGACAGGTAGACTGCTCCCCTCTTGTTCTAGCAGACAGACAGGTAGACGTGCTCCCCTCTTGTTCTAGCAGACAGACAGGTAGACTGCTCCCCTCTTGTTCTAGCAGACAGACAGGAAACGCTGCTGCAGGACGGCTCACATGGAAGGTACTAATGTCACATCTGGAAAAGGTTAAAAGACGCTGCCTCATCAAAAAGTATATAGAAATATATATTATATACGTGTCCTGGTGTGAACCCCAGACATCACACACACACACACACACACACACACACACACACACACACACACACACACACACACACACACACACACACACACACACACACACACACACACCCCGGGACATGTTTTAATCTGGAATCATTAACGCTGCCATGTGGCTCTAATCGACGACGTTCCCTCACATTCTGGAGGAAATGATCACTTTTACAGTGAAAGTGTGAAACAAGTCTGATAATAATATTTCACTTCAGCTAATTGAACATGAAGAATATCAATTAATAATGTTTTTATCCCCCAATTATCCTTTGCACTATTTTAATTACCACGGTTTCCAGATTTCCTCGTATCACTAGAAGTCGGGATGTGGGCGTTGACTTAACGAGCGCTGCCGTCGCATTTTGAATCGTTGCATTTAGTTTTAATGTCTTATTTCATTAATCTGTTTTTGCTAAAGATTATTGGATAAACAGAATCAGTCAAAAATGTCCTTGTTAACTGAGTTTGTAGTCACATGATCTGTACCCGCTGTGTGTGTGGTCGAGAGAGGGAGAGAGAGGCTAACCTTTTCCTGCCTCGGCATTAAAGTGAAAATCAATCTCCCTCTCACAAGGATGAAAGTTCACAAACACGTCTCCAACATACATCGTCGACCATTAGATCCTCACTCCCCTCTACCTCACCCACATCCCCTC
Organism: Eutrigla gurnardus; assembly: GCF_963514095.1. NCBI lineage: Eukaryota > Metazoa > Chordata > Actinopteri > Perciformes > Triglidae > Eutrigla > Eutrigla gurnardus. Next base: position 27,959,675 of record NC_139923.1, on the reverse strand, counting down.
TACCTCACCCACATCCCCTCTACCTCACCATCAATCCCCTCTACCTCACCCTCAATCCCCTCTACCTCACTCACATCCCCTCTACCTCACCCACATCCCCTCTACCTCACCCTCAATCCCCTCTACCTCACTCACATCCCCTCTACCTCACCATCAATCCCCTCTACCTCACCCACATCCCCTCTACCTCACCCACATCCCCTCTACCTCACCCACATCCCCTCTACCTCACCCTCAATCCCCTCTACCTCACTCACATCCCCTCTACCTCACCCACATCCCCTCTACCTCACCCACATCCCCTCTACCTCACCTTCACTCCCCTCTACCTCACCCACATCCCCTGTACCTCACCATCAATCCCCTCTACCTCACCCACATCCCCTCTACCTCACCATCAATCCCCTCTACCTCACCCACATCCCCTCTACCTCACCTTCACTCCCCTCTACCTCACCCACATCCCCTCTACCTCACCTTCACTCCCCTCTACCTCACCCACATCCCCTCTACCTCACCTTCACTCCCCTCTACCTCACCCACATCCCCTCTACCTCACCTTCACTCCCCTCTACCTCACCCACATCCCCTCTACCTCACCTTCACATCCCCTCTACCTCACCTTCACATCCCCTCTACCTCACCTTCACTCCCCTCTACCTCACCCACATCCCCTCTACCTCACCATCAATCCCCCTCTACCTCACCCACATCCACTCTACCTCACCTTCACTCCCCTCTACCACACCATCAATCCCCTCTACCTCACCCACATCCCCTCTACCTCACCTTCACTCCCCTCTACCACACCGTCAATCCCCTCTACCTCACTGTCACTCCCCTCTACCTCACCCACATCCCCTCTACCTCACAGTCACTCCCCTCTACCTCACCCTCAATCCCCTCTACCTCACCCACATCACCTCTACCTCACCATCAATCCCCTCTACCTCACCCACATCCCCTCTACCTCACCTTCACTCCCCTCTACCTCACCCACATCCCCTCTACCTCACCATCAATCCCCTCTACCTCACCGACATCCCCTCTACCTCACCTTCACTCCCCTCTACCTCACCCACATCCCCTCTACCTCACCTTCACATCCCCTCTACCTCACCTTCACTCCCCTCTACCTCACCCACATCCCCTCTACCTCACCATCAATCCCCCTCTACCTCACCCACATCCCCTCTACCTCACCTTCACTCCCCTCTACCACACCATCAATCCCCTCTACCTCACCCACATCCCCTCTACCTCACCTTCACTCCCCTCTACCACACCGTCAATCCCCTCTACCTCACTGTCACTCCCCTCTACCTCACCCACATCCCCTCTACCTCACAGTCACTCCCCTCTACCTCACCCTCAATCCCCTCTACCTCACCCACATCACCTCTACCTTACCGTCACTCCCCTCTACCTCACCCACATCCCCTCTACCTCACAGTCACCCCCTCTACCTCACCCACATCCCCTCTACCTTACCGTCACTCCCCTTTACCTCACCCACATCCCCTCTACCTCACCCACATCCCCTCTACCTTACCGTCACTCCCCTCTACCTCACCGTCACTCCCCTCTACCTCAACCACATCCCCTCTACCTCACCCACAGCCCCTCTACCTTACCATCACTCCCCTTTACCTCACCCACACCCCCCCCTCTACCTCACCCACATTCCCTCTACCTCACCCACATCCCCTCTACCTCACCCACATCCCCTCTACCTTACCGCCACTCCCCTTTACCTCACCCACATCCCCTCTACCTTACCATCACTCCCCTTTACCTCACCCACATCCCCTCTACCTTACCGTCACTCCCCTTTACCTCACCCACATCCCCTCTACCTGAGACAATGTGTGTGTGTGTGTGTGTGTGTGTGTGTGTGTGTGTGTGTGTGTGCGAGAGAAGAATTGTCAATGATTGTGGCGGCTCGCTCGATGAAAGCTTGAAAAAAATGAATAAATAAAGTGCTAATGAGAGCGTCTCATTAAACACAGCATTTACACAGCGACGGCTCGCCGGAGACGCCGTTATTTATGTCCACCTGCCGGAGAGCCAATTAAAAATGTTTTCTGGAACCACTTCTGATTGTGATCGCGACTAAAAGCTTTCTCACACACACACACACACACACACACACACACACACACACACACACACACACACACACACACACACACACACACACACACACACACACACACAAACCTAAAAAAGTAAGCGTTAGTTGAAACAACATGCTCGCTCCGTCCCGGTGGGTTACGTATTCGTTCTCTAACGCCGTGTCATTGTGAGGCATCATGGTCTGGGGATGTGAGGAAGAAGCTGCTGAGCAGATCTCAGGATCCCTCTCGGCCAAACAAACTGTCAGCTTGTCGCTTTCCTGAAGTTTTCGCCATTAAAAACGTTCCTTTGCAGCACATAATATGGTTGCCAGGGTAACCGGCAGTAAAGTGAGGAAACTGTACGGAAGATGTTGGACATTGTACGTAGGTGATGGACAGCCAAAGCGATCGCATAACGAGCTGGCTCGATGACATCACCTCGACCGCTCTCCAAGCCAACCATCCCCTGTCGTCATGGCGACCTGCAGCAACTCGTGAGGTGGTGGCGATGGCGGACGCCAGCTGAAGTTAGGACAAAGTTAACAGTTTTCTCTTTTTTGACCAACTAAAGATGACACGCCTCCATTATGCAGCTTTTATCCCCGAAATTCAATAAAAGAAGAAGAGAGAGTTGGAGGCTGCTATGACTGGAGGTTCACACCAGCTGATTTTTGCATCGCTGACTTTGTTGACCTTTGGATGATGATGATGATGATGATGATGATGATGATGATGATGATGATGATGATGATGATGATGATGATACATTCGCTCTTTGGCCCTATTTGCTAATTAAATGGAGGTTTTGCAAAGTGGAGAAGCAAAGTGTTTTTTAAAGGCTAAATGCTAACATATCTACGGGAAAAAACGGAATGTTTCTTTGGATAAAAACATGCTGTGAATTTTGGAAGTTATTGAAAATGCAAGAATAAAACCTATTTAACTACAATGAGTTGAAATAAGAGAACTGTTGATTGAGGTTTGTTTTTGACCGTGCAGAAGACTCCAAAACACAAATGAACAGATATGAACAATAAATCGAAACTAAAGATTTCCCGTGTTTTTCTCTCTCTTGGGTTGAAGTGAAAGAAGTGACCTTTTTAACCTTATTAACATCTCAGGACCGCGGAGACGGCTCACATAAATGGAATCAATCCTTAGTTCATGTTATTGATCACACCTGTGCTTTTCCTGCTGTATAAACAAGACCTATTGTTTTTTTTATTTTTTATTTGTTTCATGTTATTTTCAAATCGTAATCCTTATTGACAGTAAATAATAAAAGTGTTCCCTTAGTTTAGACTAAACTTTAAACAAACTTTACGTATTGAATCAGCTTCAAAAGTATTTAATAAAAACCATCTCTTAATCTGCTACAGTAAACTCAGCATCTGAATATAAGCATGTCTTTATGATCACTTTGTTTATCCGCGGCAGCGTTGTAATTAAAGTCTGGACGGACCGATGAGAGGTCAGAGGTGATCCCAGCTGATTAATCATCGCTAATTACTTTATAAACAGCTCGTTTGCTGAATCTCATGAGCCTCAAATAGGCGGGCGGCGACGCCTGCTCTCCACTAATTGATACCTCGACAGTCAAAACATAATGAATAGTGTATGAAGTGAATGGAAATATCCCATTTAACATGCATTATTAGTGTCGGCCGTCCCTGTGGGAGCCACGGGACGGAGAGCTTCGGCTTTATTACAGCTGTGGGAGGAAAAGGTGAGACATTCAGACGATGCACATGCTTGAGTTATATCAAAATGTGCTGATGTGGCATATTATTATGTAATTGTACACATCCTGTCTGACTGTCCAAGGAATTATCTTGAGTTTTTTTACTGCCGAGGAGTAAATTTCAGCTGAAGAATCGAAGGATTTGTTTGAGATGTTTTATGCTTGCACTTGGGTTACAGCCAAGCAAGCACTTCACACACACACACACACACACACACACACACACACACACACACACACACACACACACACACACACACACACACACACACACACACACACACACACACACACACACTGCTGTACAGTAGGAAGTAGTACACAGTCTGCCTCCTTCTTTGTGTGCTGATGCACCGAGGTGAACGGGAGCTAATCAATCCTCACCGGGCTCTGAAAGGCGGCAGCCCTCTGCTCCGGCTAATATCAACCTCTTTAAGCTCCGCCCACTCCGCCAACTCACATCTGCATCAATTTTTAATGTGATGCCCTGCTTCCGACGGCTTCCTAACCCCCTGATATGTTCTTGTCTTGGCTTTGTTTGAATAAACAGACGGACGGAGAGGAAGGCGAGGGTCAGATTAAGAATCCCGTTTTAAAAGTAACATTAAATTAAAACGTGCAGCAGCGTTTTTTTTACTGCCGGCCGGTGGCTCTTATCTCTGCTATGTGGATTAGCACTCAGACCGTCCACTTAGACGTTTTGCTGAGGAGCAAGATAAGCTCAGGTCTCTGAAGAGGCTCGCTTTGAAACAAGAACTGTCTAACCGTGAAATACTAATAGTGTTGCTCTAAAGGACACGAGGAGTGGATTCAGGAGCAGGAGGTGATCATCACCGCCGTTTGAATCATCAGGTTGTGTTTCGCAGAGGCCTAATAACAAATATATGGATGCTAGAGGCTAAAATACACACTAAGGGCTTGCATTACGCCGGCTCCGCCGCCCTGCGCTGCCCCATGAAACGAGGGCCCTAAGCCTCCTCCCACAGAACGTATACAGCCTCGAGTTCCGCATTTTAAATGTTTTGTTTTTTTTTGCTTTCTGGTCTGGTGGACTCTAAATGGACCTGTCAATCAGCAGGTAAGCCCCGCCCCTAAAGCATCCCCTGCTTTCTGGTCTGGTGGACTCTAAATGGACCTGTCAATCAAGCCCCGCCCCCTAAAGCATCCCCTGCTTTCTGGTCTGGTGAACTCTAAATGGACCATAATGTACTAAATGAACATCATGCTGGATTGAAGAAGACTTGAAACTAGAGATTGACCCATTTTGGTTATTTTCCCCGTACCATGAGCACGTTTATCAAATAAAAAAACCCTTTAAAATACTAAACGTGTTGTCGATACCTAGTTGGAAGACGGCCACTGCAGCTATAAAGTGAAAATGTCTGCTCCTTTAAAGCAGCAGCAGAAAAGCAGGAGTCAGATTTCACCGATGAGAGTAAAAGGGAGCTCACTGACAAGACAATAGCAGATCTGCTGTCAAAGCAGGAAAGTGCCTACTTGCCAATATTTGGGATTTAAACCCAATGCTAAGTATTCCTTTTGTTCCGTACTGTAAGCTATTGTGATGAGTTGCCTCCAGAGTGGATTAAAGCTCTGCAGCTCTGGTGAACAGCGTGTATACGTCTGCAGCTTTTATTGTGAAAGGTCAGAATGGAAAGAGACTGGAGAACCTTCGACTGCGAACGAAGGAAGAAGAGATCTAACATCTGAGGATGAAAGAGGGCGATGCTCTCTACAGATCGAGATAGAGACGTCGGCTGTAATCAGGAAGAATCAGTGTTGGTGGGTTTGGAAACCAGTGGGAACGTCTCCTCCCTGCTGCCGAGCTCACAATCAGTTAAAAGCAGACACACAGGCGACACTACGATGCCGAGTGGAGAGGGAAGTCTAACCTCTGTATTCCTAACCTCTCTCTGTCACAGCCGTGAAATCACAAACATCTCCGTCAGCATCGACTCGTCAGCAGCTTCCCTTTGAATCTTAGAGCTGCTCGGCCCTGTTGGAGCTCCTCCACACTGGAGTGATGTCACAGCTCTGGAGTGTGTGTGTGTGTGTGTGTGTGTGTGTGTGTGTCACACACAGGGAAAAGGACAATATGAATGAGGGTGAGAAGAAGGAAGAGCACCAGAGATACAGCAATGTAACAAGAGACTGATTGATTGAACAATGGTGGCTCATTAGAGGGGGAACTAGCCGGAGGTGTGTGTGTGTGTGTGTGTGTGTGTGTGTGTGTGTGTGTGTGTGTGTGTGTGTGTGTGTGTGTGTGTTTGAGTGTGTGTGTGTGTGTGTGTGTGTGTTTGAGTGTGTGTGTGTGTGTGTTTGAGTGCCACCGAACGGCCTGCAGCTGAAAGAAAGATAAAGACAGAGCTGCTGGATGGAGATATAAGGACACACACACACACACACACGCACACACACACACACACACACACACACACACACACACACACACACACACACACACACACACACACACACACACACACAGAAGCTGAACTCTAACATGAACATGGATATGGCAGAGTGGCTGTGGACCAGCTGCTATATATAGCACATGGAGAAAAACTAGGATAACACATTAGTGTTATCCAGCAAACTGCCATTACACACACACACACACACACACACACACACACACACACACACACACACACACACACACACACACACACACACACACACACACACACACACACCGGGGCAGCTTCAGCAGAGTTCAGGTTTGACAGTCTTTGAGAACATCGATCGTTCCCGTTCTCCACCGAAGGAACATTAAGTTTGGCTACGATCCAAATACGTAAATGTTGTCTATTAAAGTATTTCCACTTTAAAACCAACACGTAGCTCAGCATCTGGGCGAGCGCCCCAACAGCCGGGTTACCTCGTACGTGATGTAAACCACAGCAGAAACAAAAAGGATCAATGAGCCACTGATGGATCCAAAACCTGCAGTGACTGGAGGTTTTTTGTTTGGCTGTTATCGGGGAAACATCAAGTTGGTTATTCCGACATCGCTTCGCCACGGAGAAACATCATCATTCATCTGGAGCCTCGACTCGCTCTCAGCTCCGTCCTCACCGAACCCCCGAGGGAAATGTAGCCGCTCAATGCTCCACTTTGTCGTCACCATGACTACGGTTTTGAAGCCTCAAGATCAGCATTTTTTGCCAGTGAAGGAAGTGACCATATTTGGTCTGCAGAGGAGCGACGGGTGGATCTGACACCCTGGGCAGCACCCTTACTGGATCTGGATCCATGTGGATTCTGGTGTGAAGCTGCTAACAAAGTTAGCTTCATAATTCAAGGTCAACTTTAAAGCTAAGTGTTAAAGTCATCTTAGTAGCTAACTAGCATTGGTAGCGTGGTAGCGACCTGTCAATCAGCAGGTAAGCCCCGCCCCCTACAGCATCCCCTGCTTTCTGGTCTGTTGGACTCTAAATGGACCTGTCAATCAGCAGGTAAGCCCCGCCCCCTAAAGCATCCCCTGCTTTCTGGTCTGGTGGACTCTAAATGGACCATAATGTACTAAATGAACATCATGCTGGATTGAAGAAGACTTGAAACTAGAGATTGAGACCATAAACTCATGTTTACAATGTTTACTGAGATAATACATCAAGAGAGAAGTAGGACCATTTTCTCATAGACTTCTATACAACCAGAGAGGAGTCGCCCCCTGGTGGCCAGCAGAGAGAAGTAGGACCATTTTCTCATAGACTTCTATACAACCAGAGAGGAGTCGCCCCCTGGTGGCCAGCAGAGAGAAGTAGGACCATTTTCTCATAGACTTCTATACAACCAGAGAGGAGTCGCCCCCTGGCGGCCAGCAGAGAGAAGTAGGACCATTTTCTCATAGACTTCTATACAACCAGAGAGGAGTCGCCCCCTGGCGGCCAGCAGAGAGAAGTAGGACCATTTTCTCATAGACTTCTATACAACCAGAGAGGAGTCGCCCCCTGGCGGCCAGCAGAGAGAAGTAGGACCATTTTCTCATAGACTTCTATACAACCAGAGAGGAGTCGCCCCCTGGTGGCCAGCAGAGAGAAGTAGGACCATTTTCTCATAGACTTCTATACAACCAGAGAGGAGTCGCCCCCTGGTGGCCAGCAGAGAGAAGTAGGACCATTTTCTCATAGACTTCTATACAACCAGAGAGGAGTCGCCCCCTGGTGGCCAGCAGAGAGAAGTAGGACCATTTTCTCATAGACTTCTATACAACTAGAGAGGAGTCGCCCCCTGGCGGCCAGCAGAGGATGTACGTTTAAGGCACTTCAGCGTTTGGCTTTACTTTTCATAATCGGAGGATGGTGGGAGTGAAAATCTATTGAATGAAAAGTGAACCACTTACCTTTTTGGTGAAGTCCATGGCTTTGAGAATGGAAAGGTTGAGTGTTTCCAACGAGGCCAGAACTCCCTCATAGTCCCCCATGTGCTTGGCAAAGTAGTCTGTATACACACACACACACACACACACACACACACACACACACACACATATATACAGGCAAATTAACACAAGATTTTATAAAAACTTTTGAAGTCACAAATTTATTTTCAGTGTTTGGCCGATAGTGGCTCAACTGATACATCATATATTTCAGAGAAAAATAATTGCATTTCAACTGAGAAGTACTTTTAAATAATAGATAAGAGAGAAAATGAGGGCAGCGGCAGGGAAGTGTGTGTGTGTGTGTGTGTGTGTGTGTGTGTGTGTGTGTGGGCGGTCCACTTACCACAGAGTTCCTTAGTGTCAACATTACTATCACAGCGTAGCGGAGGAGCAGCAGAGGGAGAGAGGGAGGGAAGTAAAGTAGGAAGGAAGGAGAAGAGCCGGGTCAGAACCAGAGGAAAGGCTTTTTGCATGCAATCACACACACACACACACACACACACACACACACACACACACACACACACACACACACACACACA
>NC_139923.1:27895885-27945885 GCF_963514095.1 Eutrigla gurnardus | reverse complement strand
CATGCAGCCAGCTAGCCTGGTTACACCCTCTCAGGAGTTCTTTAGTAGCACACACACACACACACACACACACACACACACACACACACACACACACACACACACACACACACACACACACACACACACACACACACACACACACCAATTTTTCTATAGAATGACACTCCCAAATTAAAGACGTTTAACTAAAAAATATAACCTCTATATTGTCAAATATTCCATATGTTCTCACACATGATGACATCACATATATGTGATGTCATGTGCTCCTTGCTTGCTGCCCATTGGGAGATCGTCTTCACTAACTAGGGCAGCCAGGCATCACGGTCATTTTCAGCTGCCTCCCCATTATGTGAGTCGCGGCTCAAACCCCCCGATCCACCCGGCACCTCCTTCAAAGACATCAAACCCCCCGTAACAACTAAACCGCCCCGACGGCCTCTCTCTCCTCGCTAACCACAGAAATTGGCAACGCCGGAGATTCGCTGATTTCCTCGTTAGTTTTTTACCGTCCAAGTCGTTTCCCAGAGAGAAATCACTTTCCTGCGTTGGAAAAGCAAGCTGGAGGAGATGAACAGGCATTATTTTAACTGTCTGATTGAATGTGAAAGATATTAGATGCCATGATTACACAGAGGGAGAATGTTAACAAGAACATAAAGTTTGGACGATATGTAACAACAAAATCCACCGTCTAGCGTCTCTAAAGCTCCCTGACTATATAAATGTTATTTATTTAACGTTGGTATTTGAAAAAGTGATGAAACAAGATTCATGAGATTTGCTGAGTCAGCCGACTGGTTCCAATCTTTATGCTAAGCTAATTTACCGGCTGCTTGCTGATGCACTTCAAATTAACCATTCAGACACTTAGAGATTAAAATCTCATCAAAAATTTGAATCAATCAATCAAAAGTTACGTTCTTGTGGAAACAGACTCCTCAGGTGAATTACTATTCCCTCTTTGCCTCAGTCTTTTTTCATTTTAGGTGAAGCTGCTGTCTCTTTGTCTCTAGACCATCGTTATGTTGACCTGCCTCGTTGTTACCTGGAATGGAATCTGTGTCACAGTCAACTCTGCAGGTCGGCTGGGGATCGTCGGCTCAAATCATAAATGATTTAATTAACAAATTAAAACGCACCTCATTGAGCAGTTTTGTTTGTTTGGGGCCGAGATGGAAACTAAAAACCGGGCTCTCATATCTTGTAAGTCACCAGCAGCGAGTTCTCAACCTTTCCTTTCATCAGAGTCGTTTAGTTCGTAAATCACAATCAAACTCTCTTTGTTCGGCCAATCAGGAGGAACCGTGGGGCCGAACGCCGGCGTCGATAAATTACAGGTTGTAAAAATACCGTCTACACACTTCAGATGATGATGGTCATTCAGAGACGGAACAATTCAACTAATTCAACCCGATTATTATTCAGATTTACAAATGATTAGCATGCATCTCGATGAGCAGGAACCATTAACTCGTCTAAGGTTTCTTCAGTCCAACAGAGGTTTGTTATGCTTTCTAAAAGCTGAATTACTTTTTTTCTGGTCAAGAAAATCACCTGGTGGCCAGCAGAGAGAAGTAGGACCATTTTCTCATAGACTTCTATACAACCAGAGAGGAGTCGCCCCCTGGTGGCCAGCAGAGAGAAGTAGGACCATTTTCTCATAGACTTCTATACAACCAGAGAGGAGTCGCCCCCTGGTGGCCAGCAGAGAGAAGTAGGACCATTTTCTCATAGACTTCTATACAACCAGAGAGGAGTCGCCCCCTGGTGGCCAGCAGAGAGAAGTAGGACCATTTTCTCATAGACTTCTATACAACCAGAGAGGAGTCGCCCCCTGGTGGCCAGTATAGATAATGCAGCTTTAAGGCACTTCAGCTTTGGCTTCACTTCTCAGAACTGGAGGTTGCTGCCTGGTTTGGACTGTCTCTGGGTCTTCCAACGCCCACCGTTGTATTTCTTTTTTTGTAGCCCACATTGAAAAGTCAACCCCCCCCCGGAGAGAGATTGGAGATAGAGAGATAGATAGATAGATATAGAGATAAATAGATAGATAGATAGAGAGAGAGACCCTAATCCCTGCTCTGGAGTAAAACAGCATTTCTGCTTCAGCGAGCGTTGCTTCTGTCTGACGAGTGCAGAGGGAAGCTGCGTCGTCTTCTGGACCATCAGGACGGTTTGAAAGAGGTCGGGGGGTGAAGGCTCGGGGACGCAGCCGTCGGGAGTTACGGCACCAGATGTTCACTAATACGGAAGTCTGAGTGCTCGCCGTGTGTGTGGTAGAGAGGGAGAGAGAGAGGGAACAGAGCGGCTCTAACTGCTCTGTCTTCTCTCAGTGTAGAATAAAGAGAAGCAATTAGTGCTTCGTCCTTCCTGCTGGGCTCCGAGGAGGAAGAGGCTTCCCTTTACATCACACACACACACACACACACACACACACACACACACACACACACACACACACACACACACACACACACACACACACACACACACACACACACACACACACACACACACACACACACACGCACACACACAGTTTGCCTCTCCTCTCCGTCCGTCTCGCTGTTTATCTTTATTTTTAGGGGGCCCTAAGTGATGGGTTGTCATAGCAACAAGAAGTATGGGAAATTGACCCTCCTTTCAGGCTCAGGGTTTCCAGCACCTCTTTCTCTACACACCATTAACACACACACACTTCTGCCTCCTCTCCCCCCGTTTCACTTCTCTCTGTTTCCTCGCTCACAAGTTCTCTTTTGTTTTCTCTTTCTTTCTTTCTTTCTTTCTTTCTTGCTCGTTTTATCGTTTCTACAGCGAACGATCACCTGATTTGTCAGGAAGAGTTAAAGCTTTGTGATACGAGCTTGTAATTCCCTCTTTGTCCAAATTATCCCTCATATAATTCTTATCGACAGCCGCTGGGGTAAGGGGAGTAAAAGTGTGTGTGAGTGTGTGTGTGTGTGTGTGTGTGTGTGTGTGAGTGAGGCTGCCAGTGAGCTGCTTCATCTGATAGATGAGGAACAGGAGTGATTCTCACTGAGCTGTCAGCTCTTGTCCTCTCTCCCTATCCATCACTACAGCCCACCTGGAACACACACACACACACACACACACACACACACACACACACACACACACACACACACACACACACACACACACACACACACACACACACACACACACACACACACACACACACACACACACACACACGGTATTATTGGCATCTCACTTCACACCCCGGCTTTTTGAAGCGTGTTTTACTTTCTAACCAATCAGCTTCGACAGGGATGTCCTGTCCGCTCTGCTGAAGTGTCCACGAGCAAGACACCGGATTAAAGTATCACACCTTCCTCTACTTGTGTCTTTATAAAGAGTGTCCAACACCAGGGACGGGGCATAATTGAATTTTCAGACTTTAAAAAACACTGTCTCACTATCACGTTGCAAAACGGATTTATCCTTTATTTATGCATCATTTAGGATTAGTTCATTATGAAAGGATATAAAGGGGTGTTCACTTCAAAAACAATACGCCATAAAAATGACTTGTTCCTGAAGAAAATGTAATTCCGATGTGTAAAGTGATACGACTATGTTTATTGTTGTATTGTTTCTGCTTTGGTGCATCAAGCGGTGACATGAAGCGGTCCGGGCTCCCTTTAGATAATAATAAAAACCACTCATCCGTTCCTCTGTAAACTGGGTCGCCACCTCCACCAGACTTACAGGAACCGATGGCGTTTGCAGACAAAATGGCTCCAAAAACAGAATATATGTGAATCTGATCCGTTTAATAAATCTATCATTTCAACTTCTTCTTTTTTTTGGGCTCCTTTGCTCGATTATATCGACAATGAAAGCAAACAAATCCTGCTGCTCTCCCTTTGTGGGGGTTTGGGAGCCGTGTTATTATTAACACTCGCGGGAGAGAGAGAGTGCTGCATTATGGGATGTAATGGGCCACCGGGATGCCAAGTTCCTGAAGCTGTCCTTCTCCTGCACTCACGATCCGTTTCTATGCAAACAGTCTAAACAAACGCCGGCCCTGAGAGGGATCGTGTGGTTTTTGCATTTAAATGCGACGTTTATAAAGTAGGAGATATCCGAGTGTTAACTATTGATTTTTCAATGCCGGCTGCGACGTGGCCTGGTTTGGCCCCTGGAGGCCCTGTATCGTGGCCCCACCTGCCCCTCTGTGATGCGGATCAACGTAGACCGCTTCCTGGTCCACATGTTGGAGATGGATCCATCTAAACATGCAACGTTGTGACATCACTTCATTCCAGAGCAGCTGATTGGTAGCCGACTATGACCTCTGATCATGTGACCTGCTCCAGGTCTACACATCGGGGGTCTAGCTCTCTCCCAGCTGACGTTCACCCTGCAGGATCACCACCCGGTGGATCTGCACCGCTGATCGCATGCAGACATTAATAATGTAATCATGAAGAGAGATCCTTCTTTGTACAGTTTGCAGCGTTCGTGGTGGATCGGCACTGAAGCGTAGGTCGATATGGTATTAAATCAGGGAATCAGCAGCGATGGAATCAACAGTGATGGAATCAGCAGCGATGGAATCAGCAGCGATGGAATCAACAGTGATGGAATCAGCAGCGATGGAATCAGCAGCGATGGAATCAACAGCGATGGAATCAGCAACGATGGAATCAGCAGCGATGGAATCAGCAGCGATGGAATCAGCAGCGATGGAATCAGCAGCGATGGAATCAACAGTGATGGAATCAGCAGCGATGGAATCAGCAGCGATGGAATCAACAGCGATGGAATCAGCAGCGATGGAATCAGCAGCGATGGAATCAACAGCGATGGAATCAGCAGCGATGGAATCAGCAGCGATGGAATCAGCAGCGATGGAATGAGATGAGATGAGATGAGATTCAACTTTATTGTCATTGTGCAGTGTACAAGTACAGAGACAACGAAATGCAGTTAGCATCCATCCAGAAGTGCAAAACAGCAGTAAAGTGCAGAGTATGTGCAAATGTACACTGTAAAAATAAGAATAAGAGTATTGCAGTGGGGTATGTACAAGTATGTGCAAATATACAGTTTAGGAACAAGTATGGGAGGTGCACTAGATGAGTGCGAGTGCAATATGGCAGAAAACAGTATGAAAAATACACTATAACACTAAGTACGCTGGGTGAGTATGATTACACTATTTACATATGAATATACTATGTCAGTATTATACACTATATATACATTTATTAAGTTAAGGCAGTATGAATACACTAATAAATGGAAAACACTTTAAGAGTATACTAATATGAATATGATTTCCAGTGAACAAGAATGTACATTATGGTCAGAATAAATAGCTAAATAAATAGGGGTGCTATGGGTGGAGTGAGTCCTGCTATCACCGTGGTTTAGAGTTCAACAGTGTGATAGCAGCAGGGAAGAAGCTGTTCCTGAACCTGCTGGTCCGGGAACGGAGAGACCTGAAGCGCCTGCCGGAGGGGAGGAGGGTAAAGAGTCTGTGGTTGGGGTGGGAAGTGTCCTTGGTGATGCAATGAGCCTTCCGCAGGCGTCGCTTGCACTGGATATTGTCTATGGTGGGGAGTGAAGAACCGGTGATGCGTTGGGCAGTTTTCACCACCTTCTGCAGCGATTTCCGGTCCGCAACAGAGCAGTTACCGTACCACACTGAGATGCAGTTGGTGAGGATGCTCTCGATGGTGCAACGGTAGAAGTTCACCAGGATCTGGGGAGACAGGTTGATCTTCTTCAGTCTCCTCAGGAAGAACAGACGCTGGTGAGCCTTCTTGACCAGAGTGGAAGTGTTGAGGTTCCAAGTAAGATCCTCGGAGATGTGGACACCCAGGAATTTAAAGCTGGAGACACGCTCCACCTCCGTCCCGTTGATGCGGACTGGAGTGTGCGTGTCCGGTTTAGTCTTCCTGTAGTCCACAATGATCTCTTTGGTCTTCTTGGTGTTGAGGGCCAGGTTGTTGTCGGCGCACCACGCCGCTAGGTGCTGGACCTCCTCCCTGTAGTCCGCCTCGTCGTTGTTGTGGATGAGGCCAATCACCGTTGTGTCGTCTGCAAACTTGATGATGGAGTTAGAGCCATGTACAGGTGTGCAGTCGAAGGTGAAGAGGGAGTAGAGGAGGGGGCTCAGCACACAGCCCTGTGGAACGCCAGTGTTCAGGGTGAGGGTTGAGGAGATGTGGCCGTTTAGTTTAACAGACTGGGGTCTGTTGGTCAGAAAGTCTAGTATCCAGTTGCACAGGGAGGTGTTGATTCCCAGGTCGCAGAGCTTGGACACCAGTTTGGAGGGGATGATGGTGTTGAATGCTGAACTGAAGTCGATGAACAGCATTCTAACGTAGGAGTTATTATTGTCCAGGTGGGAAAGGGCGAGATGTAGAGCCGTGGAAATGGCATCCTCCGTGCTCCTGTTATGGCGGTAGGCGAATTGGAGGGGGTCCAGTGTGGGGGGGAGGCAGGATTTGAGCTGGGCCAGGACCAGCCGCTCGAAGCACTTCATGATGATGGGGGTGAGTGCAACAGGGCGGTAGTCGTTGAGACTCGCTGCAGTGGAGTGTTTAGGCACCGGCACGATGGAGGTGGTCTTGAAACACGAGGGGACAGCTGCTTGGGCTAGAGACATGTTGAAGATGTTGGTCATGACTCCGGTCAGCTGTCCAGCACAGGCCCTGAGCACACGTCCTGGTATGCCATCGGGACCTGCAGCCTTTCGTGCATTAATCCGGCTCAGTGCAGCACACACAATCAACAGCGATGGAATCAACAGCGATGGAATCAACAGCGATGGAATCAGCAGCGATGGAATCAGCAGCGATGGAATCAACAGCGATGGAATCAGCAGCGATGGAATCAGCAGCGATGGAATCAGCAGCGATGGAATCAACAGCGATGGAATCAGCAGCGATGGAATCAACAGCGATGGAGCAGCGATGGAATCAGCAGCGATGGAATCAACAGCGATGGAATCAGCAGTGATGGAATCAGCAGTGATGGAATCAGCAGTGATGGAATCAGCAGTGATGGAATCAACAGCGATGGAATCAGCAGTGATGGAATCAGCAGCGATGGAATCAGCCCGAGGCCACAAAAACATCAACATTCAACAAGAAAGAGGAAATCATGTGTTTGACATAATGATCAGCTAAAGACTGAAGCCAACATGCTACGACGCTCCGGCAGCGATGGGAGAGCGGTTAGTCTTTAACGGGACTCTGAAGTCTTTAACAACTCACATCGCCACGGTAACAATAAAAAATCACACGCATTACATGTGACTTCACCTCCCACAGCGTTTAAAGGCGTCGCCATCTTTCCAATTACATTTTTTTTCATAAAAAGCTGAGATGTGGGTCATTATTCCGCTTAATGAGAAGGTTTTTTATTGTTATCGCCGTGGTAACAATAAAAATCCCCCCCCACCTGGTGTAAACACGACGGCGTCCGTCTGTCTGTCTGTCTGCGTGGCGAGATGAGCCGCCGTCGATGATCATCGCTCACTCTTATCTACTTCCTGTCTCGGCGGCGAGCGGGATGATGCGTAATCATCATCAATCTGCCGGCTGAACATAATAACGTTGTTATTGGAGGAGTGGAGCGGCACAATGGGTGTTGGGAAGGTGTGTGTGTGTGTGTGTGGGGGGGGGGGGGGCATCCTAATGATGAGTAATCAGAGGTGATGGCAGATAATAGCGGCATGTCAGCGTGCTGCTGAGGATGATGCATTCAGGTGGAGGCGAGGCCTCGTTCCCGTTCTATTCCTTCATCCCGCGTTGTCGGATATTTGTTCTCATTAAAGGAATCAAAGTTTCTTCTTTGATTTCAGACGAAGCTTCAGACGCGTCGACATGAATCGCCTCAGACTTCTCTAAAGCCTGCCGTTGTCTCCGGGAACAGTTTCAGTTTGATTTACTCACTAAAGACATCTGGAGAAGTGCATTTTATTCCCGATCCAGATGGAACAAGAGAGGGCAGCGGCGAGGCCAACGGCGAGTGCAACGGCGAGTGCAACGGCGAGGGCAACGGCGAGGGCAACGGCGAGGGCAGCGGCGAGGGCAACGGCGAGGGCAGCGGCGAGGGCAGTGGCGAGGGCAGCGGCGAGGGCAGCGGCGAGGGCAGCGGCGAGGCCAACGGCGAGGGCAGCAGCGAGGGCAGCAGCGAGGGCAGCGGCGAGGGCAGCGGCGAGGGCAGCGGCGAGGGCAGCGGCGAGGCCAACGGCGAGGGCAGCAGCGAGGGCAGCAGCGAGGGCAGCGGCGAGGGCAGCGGCGAGGGCAGCGGTGTGTGAGAGGAAGTTAAGAGAAGAAAGCAGCGTTGGAGGTAAAATGGTAAGCCTTTGTTTGAACAGTCTTTTTCTGAAATGAGAGGAATAAACCAAACGTCATATTGACAGGCTCACTTTCTCATTTTCAGTTTGTATTCTCAACGCTCGCAGGAGTACCCATGTGATAGAGGAACTAATTAGTGCTGGAAATACATTCTGGAGTTTAAGTTTTACCTGGAAAGTTTTGGCAGCACACCGGTGGTTGTTGGTTGAACTCGGTAAATTCAGCTCATTGGACCAGGAAAGTGTTCACAGTTCATCAGACTCAGGGTTTTTAGTACAGTAGGAAATAAACAAAGAAACTCGTGGCTGAAGTGAATATGAATAAATACATATTTGTACAAGGACGTCCTGCAGTGATAAAATTCAAATGTATTCCGTTTTGTTCGTGTACTTCGTTCCAGCATCGTCGGGGACCGTTGGCTCTCCCAGCATGCAACAGTTCACACAGTGAAGAAAAAAACGTATTCAACCTCTGACCTCTGTAGTGTTGCAAAGAAACCCCCAACACACACACACACACACACACACGGCAGCTTCACACAGACGGGATCCGGTTTGGGATCTGAACCCGGGTCGGTCTGTGATGCTGCTGACTGAAGCCGCGCTACGATGACATTTTGAAAGCGATTCCCTCGGCGAGGTGACACGGGAGTGTGTGTGCGTGTGTGTGTGTGTGTGCGTGCGTGCGTGTGTGTCGGCAGGCAGCAGATGTTGTACTAGATGCCAGCTGCGAGGTGAACGTTCAATCCGACTTGACGGTAAATCAGTGAAGTGTGTCGGTAATACGGGAGCAGCTGTGACGCGAGAGGCGGAGGCATCGATTCAGATCTGGCAAATTAAAAACGGAGAGAGCTCTTTATCAAAGGAGAGAGTCGTTGCACAGCGTACAGCCGTCATGAGGGTCTGCTGGGACCACATGGACCCACCAGACACCATATGCATCATTAAAACTATTCAAATGTTGGGAAAATGTTAGCAAACTAAGACTGTGTATTAAAAAGTGATTGTGGACTACGGTTTTGAAGCCTCAAGTTTGCAACCAGTGAAGGAAGTGACCATTTTTGGACTGTGGAGGAGCGACAGGTGGATCTGACCAGCAGCAACCTTACTGGATCTGGATCCATGTGGATTCTGGTGTGACGCTGCGACAAAGTTAACTTCCATAATTGAAGGTCAACTTTACAACTAAGTGTTAAAGTCATCTTAGTAGCTAACTAGCATTGGTAGCAACCTGTCAATCAGCAGGTAAGCCCCGCCCCCTAAAGCACCTCCTGGTGGCCTCCAATGAACCCACCTGAGACCATGGAAGAGGATTCAGACTCCTGAATGCGGATCACTAACTGAAGGCCAACAGCTGCCCACAGTCAGAGAGAAAACAACCCTCAGCTAAAAGCTGTTGGTCGTGTGGAGAGGATTTTTTTAATGGTGGGTGGTAACTTTGCTGTCATGGCAACAGCAGCCCATACGGCCTCATGGGAGGCAAACAGAGGGATGCTGTAACCAGGGGCAACTGAGTGGTAACGAGGGTTACTGTTTATCAGAGCCGAGGTAAACCGCTGGTTCAGGACTTTACTACGTAACGCCACAGGAAGGCGAGAATCACTATCACTATGAGCTGGCTGGTGGATACCAGAGCATTGTGGTCCTGACGATGTCACAGAACAAGC
Organism: Eutrigla gurnardus; assembly: GCF_963514095.1. NCBI lineage: Eukaryota > Metazoa > Chordata > Actinopteri > Perciformes > Triglidae > Eutrigla > Eutrigla gurnardus. The sequence continues at coordinate 27,935,871 of NC_139923.1, read as the reverse complement.
GGATGATGTCACAGAACAAGCGGATGATGTCACAGAAAAAGAGAAGCAGATTCTACAAAGCCTAGTTTGAAAAAGAATTATGAATAAACGTGATCACAGTTTGAGTCGACTCCATCCTGGTTGATTCCCCTCAGAGACCTTTAGACAGACACACACACACACACACACACACACACACACACACACACACACACACACACACACACACACACACACACACACACACACACACACACACACACACACACACACACACACACAGGCCGCGGTGTTAATTATGAGGCACATAAATGTCATATCTCGGAGTGCCCCTGGAGTTTTCAGGCTTGTGACGGGAGACCCCATCTCCTCCAGTAACAGGCGGATACTAATCAGAGCCTCGTCTCCTGAGTGGCGTCTCGACTGCTCCTCATTACGGGTGAGAAAAGTCAGGAATTAGCCACCGCCGCCGTTTCCGCTCCCCTGATATGAAGCTTCAGGGAAGAACAAACAGCGAGCAGCTTTGCCTGTGATCATCAGCGCTGCCAATCATCCGCCACGCTCGTGTTCGCCATGGTAACCCCGCTGCTTTTTTTTTTTTTTTGATGCTGGCGATGGCAGGTACTCCCTCTGTAATAGTGGTGAAATCCAGATTCTAGAAGTTTCCATAACAGTATATAATGCCTCAGATTGACACCTTTGAAGTGCACTGAGATGGATGCTTGGATGAAGACACTGCTGACAGATTTCAATCCTTTTCAGGTTTTGACTGTCAGATACTCGGCGTGGGCCGGTTTGAGTTATTCCAGAGATCCACAGAAATCCTGACGCCATGATGCCCTCATAAATACAGACTTTCTACGATGCTTGGCTGACGATACGACTTAAGAAAACGAGGCTGCAGAGCCGTCAAGAGAAGGACGCCTGAGAAAAGGAAAGATGTCCGTGCATAAATGAATGTTCCTGAACCTTTTTACTTAAAACACACACAAGGTGTAATCTGTTTACACAGCCTGATCTCATCACTGTGTGTGTGTGTGTGTGTGTGTGTGTGTGTGTGTGTGTGTGTCACATCAGTGGATCAATGATTGCCTTTCACACCTCCAGCTCTTAAGCGGAGAAAGCGACTGGACTGATTGAAGGCTTTGTTTTGTTCCTGATGACTTGTTTAAGTCCAATAATTTCCTTGGCCTTTACTCCCCCACCGAACATCCATCAGCGAGGCGAGGACCGCTTCAGACCGCTTCAGACCACGTCAGACCGCGTCAGACCCGTTTGCAGGTTCAATAAAAGAAGATTGGAAAGGCCTGTAACAAGCCGACAAAAGGTGAATCTGATGTATTCTCCTCATAAGCTTTTATTGTGTTTCTTCAATAAGTTAAAGTGCTTTTTGGTTAGTTTGATACGTCCATGATTCAGAGTTTAGTCTGTAAACAAGACAAATCAGCTTTAAAAGTATGCAGGTCCCGTTTGCAACATTTGTCACCACGGCTGTACGACAGATATTACTGGATAACTTTGATGACATCGGTACGTTTTCCAACAACTGCCAGAACGTTCCAGGTAAAACTCCAACAGTTCATGTGCGAATAGTAAAAACAAAAGCCAAAAGCATCCCTACCGACCAGAACATCACGTACCCGTTATGATTCCTCGACAGTCGGAATTATAAGACAAAGTACACATTTGTATGCAAATTGCAGCAATCAGGCAGCTTGAAAACACCTCGATTGGCTCGATGAGAAAACTATCATTCCATGCTGCCATGATGGCTGCTGAGTCGCGGTGTGACCACCCTTTAAATGCTCTCCGGTTCCCACCCACTGTCTGCATGTTAGCATCTTGTCAATTGGACTGTTGTTGCAATGAGGCTCATTTGCATAGAAGGGGGTCAATTTTCCTCCAAATTTATGCACATAACCTCATTTAAATATGTGCAAATAGCACCGGGATTCTTTGGGTTTCATCTGTGCAGGTTAAGCAGACGGAAAAAGCTGCACAATCCTATTGAAAGGTGAATCTGCTGTGGAGAGGAGATCCAGAGCCGGAGGGAGGATGGAGGAGAGAACCAAGGAAGTGAAGTCAGATGAAAGTGAGAGAGCTGCAAGACTACGAGGGGAGAGTTGGGAGGGTTCGGGTTATAGAGAGGGGGGCGGGGCAATTAATCTGATTGAGTTATTTTTGTTCGACGGACAAAGAACGAAAAATTGGAAGGATGAGCAACGAAAGCGTCTCTTCCTTTTTGTCCAAACGAAACAGAGAAATTCTCAAACTACTGCAGATAAAACAATCTGTAGGGCACATTAAAAATAAACCCAAACTTTGGCTGACTTCTTTGCAAAGTTCAGATACAACTATGACTTCGACTAACTGTATATTTCTCTATACTCCTGGACCCTTAAAAATATCCGGTTTATAAAATCACAATCCGTATCCAAAGTCTCCCATTTGAGCTCTGTGCTCTTGCAGGTTTTCATACCAGATATATTCAGTGAATGAGGCGAACAGAGGTGGGCTTGATCCCGACCCAGGTGAGGAAAACGTCTTCAAAGGGCGTCTTAACTCCGAGTCTTTGATCCAAATCCAGACGACCAAGACGGTGAACAGAGAGACCTCAATCCTCCCCGGGTCTCCTCCCTCCCTCTTTCTTCTGGAGGCCACCAAAGGAACCACGCAATCCTTTTACGTTTCCTTCGCATCACATCACTCCTGCATCAACGCGTTCACAGCTACTGCTGGACGGAAACCAGAAACCAGAGTGAAGAAAGGTGCCTTTAATGCACCAATGTCTCCATCTGTAGACCGTTTACTTACTGTGTGAAAGTAAAAGTCCGTCTTAGAGTTAAAGACTGTATATACGACGTGGATCTCATCGTGATGTCCCCCATGGCTTTGAGGAACTGCCGTTCTGAAACCTTTTCTGCAGTTGGAATCATTTGTAAATGCCTTGTCTTGTCTAGTCAACAGTGATTACTGATGCATTCCAATAGGAACACACAGAGGATTGTGTCTGAAAACCAACTGTATGGTGCAGAAACGTATATTTCTATCCTGTATTTACAGGCTCCATTTGTGAGTCTTGGCGATATTTACGATGATAATAATAATGGAAATTCACCACAAACAACTCGATTTGATTTAAGGAAAACGATAAAGTGGGTTTTCTGAGGAAATGAAACTGCATAGTGAGACGCACATCTTCCTTCCTGTGTCCTACAGCACAAACACGATGCTTCCCTTCCCGTCGCCCCGGCGGTCTCATCCATGTCGTGTTTGCGTCCCTGGTCGCGCGGCACCCTGGGGCTCGTTAGCGGTCGCGTCGGTGATTAAAGCTGCAGGTAATCCCAAACAGGCGGCAGCGTTCTGACCGACTGGCTGGCTGATGAGCTGCAGCCTCCGGCCTTTCTTTCCCGTTTCCCCCCACTCATCCTTCCAGACGGAGAGCTAATGTGCATGAGTGATGCTTGGGAGTGCTGTGCATGACATTTGAGTTCCTGCTGCTTTTCGTCTTTTAATTAAATGTTAAGTCTCACTGGAGACTTTAAACATATTCAGCCCATAAACTCGCAAGGAAGTCACTTTCTTTTCATTGACAACCAATTAAATGTGATGCAATTTCACTGTGAAGGAATACGTTTTAGATTTAGGCTAATCAACGCCAATCTCACATCTGTTGGCTGAATATAAGGCTAGCAAGCGACTAGTTAGCTTAGCATATAGCACAAAGACAATGGGAAGACGGCTGTCGTGATTCTGGAAAGGTGACAAAACCTGCCCACCAGCACATCTGCAGATCTCTAATTACACGTTATATCTCGTCTGTTTGATACCTTTGTACAGAGCCAGGCTAGTGGTTTCCCTGCTTTCAGTCTTTATGCTAAGCTAAGCTAACCTACTACAGATATAAGAGTGGTAAAGATCCTCTCATCCAACAATCAGCTTTATTTTCAAGACTGAATCATAAAGACATGTTTGACATTTTAGTAAATATGGCAAAATATTTTAGTTAGATGAGACGGCTAATAACACTAAAGCATCCGCCTAATGATGCTAGTGGAGCAGATTAGCTTAGCTTAGCATAAACACCAGAAGCAGAGGGGAACAGCTAGCCTCGCTCTGTCCGAAGTTCAAAAACACTCACATGTCATATCACAATCAGAAAAGATCAAAATGGCAACTTCATAAACTGATGGAATAAATCAGAAAGCAGCTAAGCTAACCAGCTTCACGTCTATCACACAGTTGAAAAGGTAAACAATCATTTCATCTAAGGGCAAGAGATTTATTTATATCTCCCATAACATCATCAGCTTTTCCGTAAACCTTAAAGCAGCGAGACGTCGACCTTAAACAGGTTTGGGAAACCGAGCGCTAACAGAGATGCTATCAGGCCTCCTTTAGGGACGTGTGCACCGGCGAATCAGCCAGCTCCTGCTGAATAAACCATGAAGTAGATGAACTAGGACCATGATGCTCTCTGTCAGCGCCGTCTCATCTCCCCCTCCCGTCTTCCACTCAGCTGATTTACGCCTTGCTTTTCTCTCCGTCTCATTCGTTCTGCTGACAGCGGCAGACGATTCATCCAAATCTTTGTCCTCGTCTTCCCTCGCCTCCTACATTTATACTCCATCACTCGTCCAACTCCTGTGAGTTATTGAAGTTATTATATAGGAAAAGAAAGGAGAAGGAGTGACCTGGGAAATAATGTAGATTACTGATTGGTGGTTCGGTATTACTGGTCACCAGAACGACACTTCGGTCGATACGTTGATGACAAAATCCGAGGTCAGCGGCTAGCGATGGGACGATATAGCGGATCGGGATAAAAAAAAACACTCAAATTCGTTGATTGTTGTGAATTTCCATTATCATGAATAATCGTAGATATCATAACAAGTAACAAAAGAAAAACAGAGCCTGATTTAAGAAAAGTCACTGATGAGGTAAAACTTGCCAGATCTAGAAAAAGGCCGTTAAACCCAGATGATTGGGGCGATGGCGACCTGCTGTGCTTCATTAGTGATGGCTGTTATGGAAAGTGTGCAAATACTGTTGACAGAGGTCCGGGACGGTTATCGGAGCGATGAGAGTCATCGGATTTGTGAATCTCAAATATATATGAACAGCAGCTCGTCATGGTCAGTGGGAGAAGATCAACTGGGCAGAGAAATCCGATCCGAGGTATCAAAAACCGGGCCATTCGGAAAAAGAAGACAGACAGACAGACAGACGGGTGATCCACCAGCTAAGAGCACTCGACCACCAAATATCCAAACTACCACCATGACTCACTCTGTAACGGCGATACGATCGAGCAGAAGCTGTTTACTTTGTGGTTATTTCGAGTGTCGCGGATAAACAAGCTTCCCCTAGACTCCGTCTGCTTTCTGTCTTTATGTCAAATACTGTGACGATAATCACCAGATGGCTGATGAGCCACGAGGCGAGAAGAGACACAAACAAATAACAGTAACTGAACGTGTCTCTGGTTCATCAGAGTTCCAGCACGGTGATCGAAACCCAAACGAGGCGACGGCTCAGTTAAAGGCCAATCATGGTTCACAGGGGTGTTTCCACTTACTTTACCTAATTGGACGTCTCCTGTGAGGTGTCACATCCTCGTTAAAGAAAAACAAACCAACTAGCTAAAGGCTGCTAGCCCGGAAGGCTAATCCATGTGGTCTGAAAGGCCGTGGAAATCATACATTTCAGTAATAAACTGCTGAAGGCTTCATGTTTATGTAATGTTTATGCACAGATACCGGCATTGAAATGTATTTACTATAGTGGTCTGTTTTTTTTTTTTAAAGCAATTTCTGAATAAAAAGAAATCAGAAATGTTTTAAATACAAATAAGGCTGTCAGTGTCTTCTTTTAGGTATTTTCTTAGAATACACTTTCATCAGAGAGCCTCCTGATTTCATCTTCTTGGCTTCTGGAGTGATTTAATGGAAACCGACAGTGTATCTCGATGTACTCGTCTTATTTATATTCTTAATATTCGCATCACAGAAGTGGAGGAGTGCTCCGTTCAGATGGAAACTCCACGCGTGTGAAAGTGAGCCGACATGCACTTTGATTTGATTATTTTCAGGGTGCTTTTTCCTACTGTGGCGAGTCAACGTGTCTTCCAGAAATAAAAAGACCCACTGCATCATCAGACAGCCAACACACCGGTTGCAGCTGACTTCAGTGACCTCGCATTAATAAATCCCTGCATCGTTATACACAACAACAGAGGTGGCTGCTCACCGAGACCCCCGTCGCCATGGTTATTATTATTATTAAAATGTCTGCTGTGAAAAAGGCTAATACTGGCAGAGTGCACTGAAACAAATCTGTCAATTAAATACTTCTGTGGTCGGGATGCAGGTCTTTAAAACGTGTGTGTGCAGTCAGTCCAAAGTAGGTAAAAGGGGAAAATGTAAAATGTGAATAGTAAAAAGTCTAATTGCATTTTGCAGCTAAGGATTTGGCAGTGCAATTAAAATGTTAATAAAGCTTCATTTCATTCAGTCAGCAGTTTCAGAAAGCAATGCAATTAAAATAATAAGCCGGGTTATTATTTGGTAACACGTGGGGATGAGGTTTCAGACGGCGTCGTATTAACAGCGCTGCTGTTTTTGGAAACTAGCTGCCGTTAAATGATGCAACCATTCCAGAGAACGATCGGAAGCTGAAACTCAGCGGTTTTCAACCCGACACGACGTGAATACAAACACGCTAATGAGGACGTACACAAGCAAACGGGCTCAGGGATACAGTTCTACTACACAGTAGCACACCAGCATGTTGATGCTACCACTACTACTACATATACTACTACTACTACTACTTCAGAAATCTAATACAATCCAGTAAATATTCTTCTGTTCTAATCCAGAGTACTGTAGACCAGATTATTGGCACTTTTGGAAGGGCTGGGCAATATACTGATGATATATGAGAATATCATCTTCGGTTTTGGATATCTGAACATATCGGAACACAAGGTGAGTTCACACCAAATGAAGATTATTTTCGCTGTGAACGCCGTGCAGGAGGCGGAGCTTACTTCCACATAGACACGACGATGTTTCACCAAACGTGTCGGAAATAATAACTATTGCTGCTTTATACATGTTGTCGAATCCTCAGATACTCTGGGTAATAAAATCACTGGTTTTTTTTGCTTAAAAATGATCCGGTTAGCGGTTAATGGGTGTCGGCCATTTTTTTTGTTTTTTTGTTACCATGACAATTTATCCCCCCCCCCCCAAAAAAAAACGATTCACAGATTTTAAGGCAGTCTATCATCTCATAAAGCTTTAAAAGTAGCTGCAGTAAAACGAAGAAAGAGATCTTCACGGAGCCTCCAGCCCCCCCCCCCCCCCAGGGTAAGAGCTGAGCCCTGTGCATTTATAACATCTGGCTCCACCCCTGTAACACACACACACACACACACACACACACACACACACACACACACACACACACACACACAAATATAAAATTCTCACTGATGCATGCAACTTGTATTTGAAGTTGACGCGGAAACACACACACACACACAGACACACACACACACACACACTTGCTGTTTCAGCAGCTGTGGGGGGGGGGGGGGGTCTGCACCATGAATGTAAAGACAGAACTCAGCCAATTAAACCTCAATTACTGACCCGTTGTCAGAGAAACGCCACCCTCTCTTATTCCTCTCTTCTTCCTTTTAGACGCTGCCACCTCCCACCTCTCCTTCTGTCAATCTGTCCCTCCTGCACCTCCTTTAACTTTAACAACTCTGCCTGTTAGCATCCCCCCTCTCCCCTCTCCCCCTTCCCTCTCATTAAAACAGTTCCCCCGTCTTCTCCCAGGAGAGAGAAGGGGGGAGGGGGGGAGGATAAAAATAGCTCTCCTTCAGCTCCTTTCTTTCCAGCTCCATACATCAAATAACTCCGTCTCTTCACAATAACCACCGTTTCTTCTTCTGACTCTCTCTCCCCCACTCCGATGCTCCTCGCTCGTCCACGCCTGCCTCTTTAAAGGCCGTGTGAAGCGTTGACGTTGTCATGAAGTTGCCCACAATCCGGCAACGTGGGAACGCAAAGTTGCACAAATGCACAACGGAGCGTTAATGCACAGTGCAGATTCAGATTGGTGTAAAAAGAAGCAGACTTTCCGTACCTCCGTGTCATTTAAAACTGGGTCAAAACGTTCATTATGCAACATCAAGTAAAAGATTAATAACCTGCAGAATCACATTCATCGTCTATTCAGGTAACGGGAGGAAAGGCAGGGGACAAGAAGAAGTCAGCGCTTCTACACGACGTACTTTACACTCAGAACAACAGCTTTGAATGGAAATGTATCCATATATCATATTCAAACCACAAATAATGTTCATTTATTCATTCATTTCTCTCTCAAGCTTCCAGCAAACAAGTGAGCAAGTAAAAAGTAAAAAGCACAACAGTATCAATAGAGGGATGCAACAATACGGGACTTTATCAGAGAAACGGTGACGTTGCCATGACTACGGCCACGTCTTATATACACACTTCAAAATGAAGAAGAGGCAGCAACAGCACAGGAGAACCACACACACACACACACACACACACACACACACACACACACACACACACACACACACACACACACACACACACACACACACACACACACACACACACAGTCTCTCTCACACACACACACACACACACACACAGTCACACACACAGTCACACACACACACACACAGTCACACACACACAGTCACACACACACACACACACACACACACACACACACACACACACACACACACACACACACACACACACACACACACACACACACACACACCTGTCTGCTTTATTATCGTTTTATGCCGTTTCCTCATTAGTTAAGAATCTTTTTAGTCGACGGCCGAGACGGGATGAAAGAGGAAGAGGAGGAAGAGGAGGAGGAGAGATGGATGGAGCAGGAAGTGATGTAACGGGAGGAGAGAGAGAGAGAGAGAGAGAGAGAGAGAGAGAGAGAGGGACTAGAAAGTTTCCTCCTTTTGAAAACCCTTCAGACAGAAACGCTACAGGAGGCTCCGGAAACAATAAACCTCACGTCATCATTCATGTTTGAAACCCGATGGAGAAAAAGTTTGTTTGGTGTGAAAACGGATGAAATATTCAGGTTTCATATGAACCTTTTCCAAAGCTCAGCCTTTCTTTCTTTTCTTATGTTCAAAAAGACTATTTTAGTCTTGTACAATAAAAGCATCATAGTAAAAGACAAAGGAGAAGTGAAGGGGAGGGGATCCAGTGATGCTCTACTATTCCATGCTTTTTTATTAATTTATCAATGACGTGTTCATTGATTGTTCAAGTCTTTTAAATGTAGGAATATATAATGAAGGGAATTGATGAGTTCACTCACCGTCTTTGTCGGCTCTTCTGAATATCTGCGAACAGACAAGAGAGACGGTGTTAGTTACATCATCATGTTCAGATCAGAGAGAACGACCAGCAGACCGTATAGGAGGAGTGCACGTCGTCATGGTAACGTCACCCGTCGGTTTGTGGACCAACAAAGTGCATCTCAGCCGGAGAAAGTGAGGAAGCAGAAGATTAAAACGACAGTGAGAGGGAGACGGATGATGAATTACACTTTGATTCTCTCAATCAACATGATCGATGCCTGAACGGCAACAAACGGTGGAAGCAGACATTTTAAACCTTTTTCTGCTTCCAGCCGAGGAAAACACACTTCTCTTTACCGAGGAGTCAGCGTCAGACAGACAGACAGACAGACAGTCAGACAGACAGACAGACAGACAGACAGACAGACAGAACCAGAGTCCAGCTTAGAAGAATTATCACCTCCACATGTAGGAGAGAAACATGTCGTAATGTTTGACAAGTTAGTTATCAGCTGTTAAATCAAGAGAGAGAGGGAGGGGGGAGAGAGGTAGAGAGAGGGAGAGAGAGGGAGGGAGAGGTAGAGAGAGGGGGGAGAGGTAGAGAGAGGGGGGGAGGTAGAGAGGTAGAGAGAGGGAGGTAGAGGTAGAGGTAGAGAGAGGGAGGTAGAGGTAGAGAGAGGGAGGTAGAGGTAGAGAGAGGGGGGGAGAGGTAGAGAGGTAGAGAGAGGGAGGTAGAGGTAGAGAGAGGGAGGTAGAGGTAGAGAGAGGGAGGTAGAGGTAGAGAGAGGTAGAGATAGGGAGAGAGAGGGAGGGAGAGAGAGGTAGAGAGAGGTAGAGAGAGGGGGGGAGAGGTAGAGAGGTAGAGAGAGGGAGGTAGAGGTAGAGAGAGGTAGAGGTAGATAGAGGGAGGTAGAGGTAGAGAGAGGTAGAGATAGATAGAGGGAGGTAGAGGTAGAGATAGGTAGAGATAGGGAGGGATAGAGAGGTAGAGGGACAGAGAGGTAGAGAGAGGTAGAGAGGTAGAGCGAGGGGGAGAGAGAGGTAGAGATGTAGAGAGAGGTAGAGGTAGAGGTAGAGAGAGGGGGGGGGAGGTAGAGAGGTAGAGAGAGGGAGGTAGAGGTAGAGAGAGGGAGGTAGAGGTAGAGAGAGGTAGAGATAGGGAGAGAGAGGGAGGGAGAGAGAGGTAGAGAGAGGTAGAGAGAGGGGGGGAGAGGTAGAGAGGTAGAGAGAGGGAGGTAGAGGTAGAGAGAGGTAGAGGTAGATAGAGGGAGGTAGAGGTAGAGAGAGGTAGAGATAGATAGAGGGAGGTAGAGGTAGAGATAGGTAGAGATAGGGAGGGATAGAGAGGTAGAGGGACAGAGAGGTAGAGAGAGGTAGAGAGGTAGAGCGAGGGGGAGAGAGAGGTAGAGATGTAGAGAGAGGTAGAGATGTAGAGAGAGGTAGAGAGGTAGAGAGAGGTAGAGAGGGGTAGAGATGTAGAGAGGGGTAGAGATGTAGAGAGGGGTAGAGAGGTAGAGAGAGGTAGAGAGGTAGAGAGAGGTAGAGAGGTAGAGAGAGGTAGAGATGTAGAGAGAGGTAGAGAGGTAGAGATGTAGAGATGTAGAGAGATGTAGAGAGGTAGAGAGAGGTAGAGAGGTAGAGATGTAGAGAGAGGTAGAGATGTAGAGAGATGTAGAGAGAGGTAGAGATGTAGAGAGAGGTAGAGATGTAGAGAGAGGTAGAGATGTAGAGAGAGGTAGAGATGTAGAGAGAGGTAGAGAGAGGTAGAGATGTAGAGAGAGGTAGAGATGTAGAGAGAGGTAGAGATGTAGAGAGAGGTAGAGATGTAGAGAGAGGTAGAGATGTAGAGAGGTAGAGAGATGTAGAGAGGTAGAGAGGTAGAGATGTAGAGATGTAGAGAGAGGTAGAGATGTAGAGAGATGTAGAGAGATGTAGAGAGAGGTAGAGATGTAGAGAGGTAGAGATGTAGAGAGATGTAGAGAGAGGTAGAGATGTAGAGAGAGGTAGAGATGTAGAGAGAGGTAGAGATGTAGAGAGAGGTAGAGATGTAGAGAGAGGTAGAGATGTAGAGAGGTAGAGAGATGTAGAGAGGTAGAGAGGTAGAGATGTAGAGATGTAGAGAGAGGTAGAGATGTAGAGAGATGTAGAGAGATGTAGAGAGAGGTAGAGATGTAGAGAGGTAGAGATGTAGAGAGAGGTAGAGAGGTAGAGGTAGAGAGAGGGTGTTTCACTGTTTAAACTCTGACCTTTAACTCTTCACTGAGGCTGAAACCAATGAACTGAATCGATTGATCGATCAGGAGAAAATCAATCTGCATAATTACTCGCTGCCTGTTTCTCGTGACTGCGGTTCCAACGACAGACGAGTTATTAAATACTGCAAAAGTACAAAAGTACACACACTACTCTCTCTCTCTCTCCGGTACACCTACGGGAGAGAGAGAGAGAGAGAGTCGGTGCATTCAGAGTCACAAGCTGCTCTGCATTGTTCTTCTCTCCGGCTGCACCCAAGGGTGCTCTCCGCCCTGAAGACAACAGCTGACCAGCATCAGAAAGGAGGGAAATGTGGAGGTGTGGACAGAGAGAGAGAGAGAGAGAGAGAGAGAGAGAGAGAGAGAGAGAGAGAGAGAGAGAGAGAGAGAGAGAGAGAGAGAGGTAGAGACGCTGAACCTTATTAAGAATGGATGATGCAGAAGAAGAGGTGGAAGAGAAGAAGGACACGGAGGAGATGAAAGAACAGAAAGAAAAGTACATCAAGATGAAGCAGAAGAGGAGACCAGCACACACACACACACACACACACCCACACACACACACACACACACACACACCCCCCACACACACACACACACCCCCCACACACACACACACACACACCCACACACACACACACACATACACACACACACACACACACACACACACACACACACCCCCCACACACACACACACACACACACCCACACACACACACACACATACACACACACACACACACACACACACACACACATACACACACACACAGACATACACACACACACACACACACACACACACACACACACACACACACACACACACACACACACACACACACACAGACAGAGACATACACACACACACACACACACACACACACACACACACACACACACACACACACAGACAGAGACATACACACACACACACACACACACACACACACACACACACATACACACACACACACACACACACACATACACACACAAACACACAAACACACACACACACACACAAACACACACACACACACACATCACTGGGATCAATTATATTGGAAAAAACAACAAAAAACATTCAAAGGTGGAGTCGGTGCAGAAAGTGAGCTGGAGAGAGAGAGAACTGTGTATCGACCAATCAGTGTGAGTTGTGCATCTGTCATGGGGGGGGGGGGGGGGGGGTGAGACCACATGAACCCAGATCACACGAAGAAACAGGGCAAAGACCTGACTCGGAGCTGAGTATCAGAATGAGGACACGATCCATGCAGAGGACCCGCTGACCTCCTTCATAATGAGTCCCCCAAGTCTATGTGGGTCGTGGTCTGGGTCTGCAGAAACTGATCCACTTTCCTCTTTTGTTTTCATTAAGAGCATCATCAGCTGGTCTCGGGGGAGAACGCTTTAATGGGGCGGCCATGAGGAGCCATCGGGCTTATTGATGAGGTGACCCACATCCACGTGGCGTTGAACCACTTCTGATCAGAAACGAGCAGGTCTACATGCAGGTCTACTATGCAGGTCTACTATGCAGGTCTACTATGGAGGTCTACATGCAGGTCTACTATGCATGTATATGCATGTCTATGCAGGTCTATGCAGGTCTACTATGCAGGTCTACTGTGCAGGTCTACTATGCAGGTCTATGCCCGAGACTATACATCAGTTTAGGCTGTAACATCGAGATCAATAATAAAATATCATAGCGGTACATTTCCATTAATATTTAAAGTGATGAAAGTGCATTCAGCGTCATAAAGGCGGACCGACTGGAGCTGCTTCCTGCGACAGGAAACCCCCCCTCGATACATAAACCCACAACGCCACATTGCTGGATCGGTTCCGTGCGTAAATGCGCACTGCACCGGTCCGTGCGCGCTGCTGGCTGGACGTCTCCTCCCCTCCCCACCCATCCGACCTGCCGGACTGACCCGGCTCCCCTCCCGGCTCCCCTCCCGGTTCTCTCTCCATACTCACATCCAGGATGACGGAGATGCCTCTCCGCGGCTCCGGGGCGAAGAACTGCTCCTGCGCCACGGCCACATCCTCCTTGCTGGAAGCGAACTCCCGGCTGGAGATGTTCTTGTTGTCGCTCATTTTGGTGACGATCCAGCGGACGAGCCCGTCGATTCCACCGGGCTGGGCGCCGCTGTTTCCGGACTGCGCTGCCGTCGCGGACTCGCTGTCCTCCTGACCGGCTACGGGTTTCGGCTCTTCGCGGCTTTCCTGCGCTCGGAGTTTGGCTTGTTCTTTGTTCAGCAGTTTGTGGACTCCGTCCCGACAGTAGCGCGCTGCCTGCTCACACATCCTTTTGCCGCGGAGCGCTCATGCTGCGCTCTATGGGGGAGAGAGAGAGAGAGAGAAAGAGAGAGAGAGACGCCCCCACCCACAGCAGCTCCCCTTGTTACATCACAGCACCCACCCCAAAGCACACCCACCCATCCTGCACATCACACAGCTCCCCATAACCAGCATGCACTTTATCATTTCACGTCATTCAGAGGGACTTTGTTTCACTGCTATTTAATGCATCTCATATTATCAATGAGTTTAGATTATTAGTGAATAAAGCGTTTGACCTTCTATAATGTAAAATATAGTAACATCCATGTATGATGGAATAAAGCCAGAGAAGACTGGACTACAGCAACATCCCCTCCTCCTGGTGGGCTCTGAGAGGAGCGGAGGGGAGTAAAAACAAGCGGTCACACCCAGAAGAGGGGGTCTCCTTCACCTCCTTCCCTTTAAACACACACAGCAGGAGGTGTGGCTCCCTCCCTCCCAGAGGAGTTCCTCTGAGTCCAGAGGAGTGTCTCTGGAACTGTCAGTCCGGCTCCTCGTTAGTGGTTTAGAGTGTGTGTGTGTGTGTGTGTGTGTGTGTGTGTGTGTGTGTGTGTGAGACAAACCTAGCCTTTGATAATGAGCTGTGCCCTTTCAGCTGAGGAGCTGCTCCACTCCTCCAAAGTGTGTCTAACAGCTCACCGAGTGGTTTGGACAGATTAACTCCGAGTGGAAGGTCGACACTTTAACATGTAGGTTTATTTAGGAGGATGAGCAAAAGGCCAAAAAATGAAATAAAAACTCAATTATGAAGAACTATTTGACATGATTGCCCCCATGTGGACACAAGTGGAACGACAGGTTTTCTTTGCAGGTTTTATTCAGTTTAACAATTTAACACATTCCGTTAAAAACAATAAGTTACACATTGAAGTACAAATCATTTCCTGGGCATTTTGGCATATTTCTGTGTGTGTTTTCATGTGTGTACATATCTACGACGGGAAGCCCTTCAGGTAATAGACCCAGCAACACGGTGGGTGGTTGTGGGCCTCAGAGCGCCGGCTGCTGACGGTCAGCTTGCTGAACCACGGTCCTGCAGACCCTCCTGCCGGCGCCGCCAAGGACACCAGGACGTTGAGGGTCTTTTTGGAGGGAACGGTGGCCGCCTCCTTCACAGTAAAACAAGGGTTGTCCACCTGGGAGCAGAACAGCGGACGGCTCGGGAGTTAAGGTTCAGGGCATGCAGCGTGTATGAGTGTAGAAGCCAGACTGCACCACTCTTTACTGCAATTGTTCCAGGCTCAATTTAAAGCTGCCTGCTGGCTGGCAGCGCAGCCACAACCGCCAGCCAGGAAATAAAGTGCTTGGATTTCAACAAATGCATTGGCTTTTTTTTTTGCACAGTGGTCGAATTGGAATGCAAATGAATTGTTCCTCGTCAGTGACACCATACTTCCATGTTTACCTGAAAGGAGAAGGTGGTGGTCTGCAGGAAGACGTTCTTGAAGGGGATGGAGACGCTGCAGCCGGCCCGGACGCTCAGCGGACCCTGAGCTTTGGGGGGGAGGCAGAGCCCACGCAAGGGGAAGATGTATCTGCCGCCGATTGCCGAGGACAGGCTGAGCTGACCTCTCGCTTCTCCCAGCTGATGAGGCTCGAAGCAAACGTCCACGCTGACCTCTGACCCCGCCTGGGGTCGGGCCTTGTCTGCCGTGAAGTCGGGGCAATCGGTCTGCAGGAGGGAGAGATAAGAGACGATTTTTCATTCCACTTTCTATCCAAATTGATAGACAGAGTAAATGTCAGAGTTTTAGCTCTCCAGTCTATAAAGGTGAACATTTCCTTTTATGTTGTAGTAAATAAATCCAGGTTAAAACTCTATTTCCTCAGAATCCAGAGCAAGACAACACCGTATACAGCTGCTCTCACAGTGCTCCTTTTGAAAGAGCCACATTTCAGTCCAGAGGAAGTGTGTGATGTCTCCTTACCTTGCATGAGTACTCTGTTTTGGAGCGTGCGTGGTTAATAAACCTGACAGGAAGTGACTGGCTGCTGCCCAGAGGAGTGCTGAAGTGGACGGTTTCCTCCGGCGGGGCGGGCAGAGCTCTGAGCAGCAGATCGTAGTGGAAGTAGTCCAGATCCTTGTTGTACAGAGTCAGCCGGGCCGTGGACTCACCTGGATGCAGGGGCAGGTACTCGAAGGTCAGAGAGCCCTGACACACACACACACACACACACACACACACACACACACACACACACACAGACACACACACACACACACACACACACACACACACACACACACACACACACACACACACACAGACACACACACACACACACACACACACACACACACACACACACACACACACACAGACACACACACACACACACACACACACACACACACACAGACACACACACACACACACACACACACACACACACACACACACACACACACACACACACACACAGACACACACACACACACACACACACACACACACACACACACACACACACACACACACACACACACACACACACACACACACACACACACACACACACACACACAAACACACACACACACACACACACACACACACACACACACACACACACACAGACACACACACACACACGGTGTTAGTTGAAGTTGGTGAGCTGTTTTCTCAGTGCTTAAAAAGAAATCGATCCTCCACCTTGGACCGCCCCGGCACCGTGTAGGAAGTCGGTGCTCTGACGTCGGGGCTTTGACACTCAGCTTGGAGGCAGGCGTCCGTGGTCAGCGGGTTCTCCACGTGCACCGTGGCCGAGGCCATCCGGCGCACGGCGCTCTCCAGCTCGATGGTGGACAGAACTCCTGAGGGCGTGGCCTTGAAGAAAACGTTGTAGAACAAGTAGTCGCCAGACGCGTCGTTACGAAACGTCACCTGAGGAGGTTAGACGCTGACGTCAGGGCGAACGCTCGGGACTAAAGATTCAGACGTGGTGGGGAGACGTGGGGTCAAACCTTGATGTTGTACTGCCCCTCTCGCAGCGCAAAGAAGGACATCTTGTAGTCTCGGTGGTCCAGAGCTGGCACATCGATGTATTCCAGACCCTGGAAGGTCACGGTGGGGTCGGACTCTTCGGATGTCAGGAGCTCCATCAGCACACGGAAGCTGAGCAGAAACAGTATTTAACACACGTTACATGCAGCAAACTCTGTTTTTGAGGATTGTATACTCACTATTCTGAACAAAATATGAAATTGTTCAAACTCAGGAATTACAGCCGCTATAAAAGTTTATCATAGTTTATGTGTAGTTTTACTGAATTTACACTCATCTGCCAGAAATCAGTGATAAAGTTCTGGAATCGCTGGTCGTGAAAATAAACAGCTGCTTGCTAACAAGCCTGCCATAAAAACAGTGACATCAATGTTCATAACTTTCCCCCCTGATGGCAATACAACAATAATGAGTACATGGTTTGGATGCTGGTGGATGAAAGGTGTGTGTGTTTACCGTTGTTTCTTGAGCAGCCAGTTGTGTACAGGGAGCAGCTGTGTGTGGTGAGTCTTGGCAGGAAGTTTCTGCATGATGGTGGCCTCGGCCTTGGGAGGGTCAGCGGTTCCTTGCAAGGAGAAGCGCACGCCTGAGCCATCGGGGAAGGAGAAGAAGACCGATCCCTGAGGAAATAAGATACGTTCACACCCCATTGCTTGCTGTGTTTTGTTGTTCTATATAGAATGCATGTACGTGCTCCTCTACCAGGTGTTTCCTCCCCTCAGTCACGGACAGAGGTCGGTAGGTGATGTCCAGCGTCTTATTTTGGAGGGGTTCCAGCGTCACGGAGGGCGCGGCGCTCCACTGAACGCCCTCTATGACGGGTCTGATGCTGCAGCGCCGGTTGGTGGGGTTGGACACGGGCAGAGTCTCGGTGTGAGAGCCTCGAACTGGGCAAGCAAAGCTCACCACCTGGAGGCCAGCGGGCAGAACGGAGGCAGGGATTATGCAAAAGGTAGTAGAAATGATCAATACTCAACATTGTGTATGAAAGGGGAGGAATCAGACCTCACTGCTCGTTGGCGCTACGATGCAGGAGCCCGTTACCACGAGGCTCACGGAGGAGGAGGAGCCCTCCACGCAGCAACGCAGGTCCTCATATCTCGTGTCACTACTCAGCTCCGCAGGGGCAAAGGTCACCTCCAGAGGAACCTCCGTGCCTGGACGGACATGGCCGCTAGCTGGTGTGATGGACAGCCCTGGAGGGAAACGCTGCGTTTCCCACTGGAACCTGGAAACGAGACAGGAAACGCATAAATCCAACACAACACAGACTGCGAGAAAAATTGATGCTCTCGTTGCACCAAAGTTAAAGGCAGCCGATGAAGTCACTCTTTTAAATCTTTGTTTAATTACACAACGATCTGGAGACTCCAATAAAAAAGGCTTTACTCTGCAAAGTCTTAGTTTAGAGTGTGAGTCTGCTGCTGCAAGACGTCTGTCTGAGGTTTAAACACTGCATCATATAGTGTTTCATATCTAACCTTACCTGGCACTAATGTCCCCACTGTTCATCATGACAATCCTCTTCCTGACCTGGCAGCCCTGGACGACGCCTCCAAAGGCCAGGTGGTCCCGGTCCAGCTGGACCTCCACATCCTGATGATTCAAATCAGAGCTGCTGTTTGAATGACACTATTAGAGTTGAAACCTGTTTCTAAACAACTTTACCCGACAGCCTCACCTGGCAGCAGCCCTGGACGGTCAACAGGGGGTGTAGCAGGCCGGCTAAGACCGCCTGCAGCTCGGCGGAGAAGAGGGGGACGTGGCGACACGGTGAGAACTGGATCTCAACACTACATGAGCCACCGCCGGCCTTCAGGTGGATTTGACCTGCTGGTCTGACGGACAGCTCCTGGAGGAGGAGGAGGAGTAAGTATTAAGGTATTGCAAGTGTCGTTATCGGTGTGTGTGTGTGTGTGTGTGTTTCCTACCTTTTCTTCCAGTGATGAGTTCCTGTGAAGCAACAGACTAAAGGAAACGTCTAAAGGGCTGCGATTGACCACGACCACATTTTTTTTCACTTTCTGACCCAAAATCAGAGATCCAAGTTTCAGGTTCCGATGTTTGGGGTTCTCCACCTCCATCTAGGACACACACACACACACACACACACACACACACACACACACACACACACACACACACACACACACACACACACACACACACACACACACACACGGCTGTGGATTGAGATGTTTCCAGTCAGAGCTGACATCACAGATCCAGGTCTTCCTCCTCACCTTCAGCTCGATGCCTTGCCCCAGGATGTCCACGTGGCGCATGACATCGCTGTTCAACATGAAGGTGAGTCGTTCGTGGTAACGGCACGCCTCGTGAGGACGGAAGTGGACCGCCGCCTCCATCACGGCGCCAGGGGACAACACGTTCGGCTGGAAGTCCATTTCCAGGTACGAGGTGTTTCTGAACTGGCACTGGACGCTGAGGAGAGGAGGACACACCTGTATGTAAAGGTACACACCTTTACCCGACACATGGACGACATCAGACGGACACACGCGACTACCTGATGTCTGATTTGCCCGTGTTGCTGATCTGCAGAGTCTGGGAGGCCGGCGTCCCACCTGGACTGTACAGGAAGCACTTCCCAAAGTTGTGCTTCCTGAAGGAGAATTCCAGGCTCGCCGCTACAACTGTGCCCTCGATGGCAAATTTAAACGTCGGCCCATGCTTTACCTGCCCAGGTGGAACACAGGTGGAGACAAAGGGGCGGAGCCACGAAGAACAAATCAGGAAGGAATATAATAATATAACAATTTTATTTGTATAGCACCTTTCAACAAACCCATTAAACAAGCCAATAATAAAATAAAGTTTAAAATGTAAAAATTTAAATAAATGAATAAAAAAGAATAATAAAATAAACTAGAAAAATAACATTTTAAACATTTAAAAAATTAAAAAATAAATAAAAACTAAAATAAAATAAAACATAATTATATATAACAATTTGATTGTGTTCAGGTCTCATCAAAATGTGTAGTTGTTGCCTTGAACAACAAGTAAAAAGTCTAGTAAAATACATGATGTTATGATGTCATAATTTGGCAGCAATCTTTCAGTATTTGTAAGAATGATGAAGATGAGAAAATACAAGTAGATTTGGTTTATTAAGTTTCAACCTACTTAACAGAAAAGTAAGTAGAAAGTACTAAAGTAAAAACTTTATCGATGTTTAAAGATGATTTATGTCGATCCAACCTTTTTCTCTTGCCAGTTGAGAATGAGGCCGAAGCGGCCTGCTGTGATAAACCCGGTCAGCGTCTCACCTTGATACTCAGTCTGACGTCCCGGAGGTTGAACACCCTCAGTGGATAAAACAAGAGAGAAGATCTCAGCTGCTTCCCAACCTCAACGCTACCAACTCCTGGCTTTGCCTTCAAGTGTTGCAGCAGCTCACTGGGACCCGTGAGGTCAAAGTTCACCTCCGACGTGAATCTTGCCAGATTGGACACCAGGAAATGAAAGCTGGACTGCTCTAAAACCTCCACCTGCAGATGCACATTAGGGCGTGTGATTGTGATTCTGACTGTTTGCGTGTCCGGGATGTGAAAGTGTGCCGACCTTTCCGAAGTCCAGAGTGTCTCTGCGCTCGGGGTTGATCTCTCGGAGGACTCCGTCTGGACTCGTGACTTGAACAGAAGTGGTCATGCTGAAACAATCGGCCTTGACTGTGAGCGCCAGCGGCTCCGCCTTCCTCTTCACCCTCAGGACCAATCTGAAGCTCACGCAGCCGTCCCGGCAAGGCGTGAAGCTCACCGACAGAGACGACCTGCACCAAAGAGGTCACCACCGATGGACACATAATGCTTTCCTGCATGAGTCATGAGAGGGAAGTGTATGTTGGGAGTATGTTACTCTGCTGCTCACCTGTCTCTGGGGGCCACTGTGCCGGTCATGGGCTGCACAGTGAGGCCGGACTGCTGGTCATCACAGAGAAGAGACGACTGCATGACGGAGAAGCAGAAGAGCTCCTCCTCCCCGTTCACCACATCCACGGTCCGGACCACTTTGCGACCTTGCAGGCCCACACACACAATTTGAATACTATCTAATCCACACACTGTATCACACAACCTGCTGTATAACATACCAACAAGCAGTTCGCCCAAGTCCAGGTGAGGCCGGTCCAGATAGACGGCCGGGTCTTTAGCGGCGCCCACACACAGGAAGGGGAGCGACAGTGACGGAGTCTCAACCGTGAAGCTCCAGAAGGACTCCACCACCTCCGGCTGCTCGGGCACATATTCAAAACACACCTACGGACACACACACGGGCCGGGAGATCACTACCAACGGCATGAACACATGTAGGAAATGGAAACAATAATCAAAATAAAGGTGAGAGAAATAAAGAGGAGGAATGACGGAAGGGAAGAGGGATGAACAAATCAGATCAGATGGTTTGAGGCAGAAAGAAGAAGAGATATAATTAAATTGGTGTTGTGGGGCATGGGGGGAGGGGGACACTGACATAATGATGAGGGATTTAATATCCGATATGCAATGAAACGAAGAGTGGGATGTTAGCTGGTAATTGAAGGTAATTGAAGGTAATTGAAGGTAATTGAAGTGGGAGGTTTTGATCCTTACTTCCACCTTCTGTCCAGGCGGGATGCTTCCACGTGGGGTGAGACAGCAGAACGGGCTGCCGGCGGCGTCGTCACACCTCCACTTGAATGAGAAGGTTTTACTGGTCGGGTTCACCACATTAAAACACCTGTGACGTTAAACAAGACATACAAAGTCTTCACCACCTTCTCCACAGTCAAATTCAAGCACTTTTCAAGCATTTCCAGGTGCATTTCCATGCTTTTCCAGCCCCTTCCAGCTGTGGTAAACTCAAATTCAGTCTACTTATTCTGTCACTTGTTCATCACATTAAATGAGATGTTATTGTCCTCTAAACAACCAACATGATGTTTGGAGACAGCTTTTTACAGAAGGACCACAAATGAAAGGAAAACTAATTCCACTAACAGATCCACAGAAATATAATCACCAACTATTTTCATCATCTGTTCATCATCAAAAGTCATTTTTCATAAAGAAATGTCAGGAAATGCTGTTTTCAGTCCAGAAAATATGGAGATCTTCTTTTCTCTGTTCTATCATAGATGTCATCACATACAACACATCCAAGCACCTTTAAAACCTTGAAAACACCACACTAAAATTCAAATGTTTTCAAGGATGATTTCCAGCACCGTGCAACCCTGCTCTCGGTTACCTTTTTGAAGGCACAGAGAGCCCAACACAGTTGAACTCTATGACCCTGGTGTTGGGGTCCAGCGGGCCCCTGGATTCAGTGTTACAGCGGCTCCTGGTGATATAGTCCGAGTCCTCGAGGTCAAAGTGGCATTGGGGCAACAGGCTGCCTCCACACACCGACACACAGGGAGCCGGGTCCCCGTCCTGCAGGTTGGGGATACTGGAAGAAAAGTAGACCCGAGGTTTTCATCTGGACCGTGAGACCGGGCTCCAATCATCCCGTTTAACTCTGCAGTACTCAGGTTGAACATACTGTACCTGCAGACCAGCCTGCCCTGAAACCGCCCCACTTCCTGAGGTGAGAAGCGGATGTTGAAATTCTGAGCGGCCCCGGGTGCTACGGCGCCTCCACGGGGCTCAACGCTGATAGGCTCAGGATTCTTCATCAGTTGTGACATCACACCGGCAGGACAGGCTCCGGTTAACGGTGACCCGCTGCCTCGTCCAGAGGTCGGGGTTCCATCTGTGATGTCAAAGTCAAAAGTCATGATAAATATTACATGTAACATCTTTGGCCCTGGGTATGTGTTGGCTACACCAGAAGCCCAGAAACATAGACCCTCGCCCCCCAGAGACTTCTCAGTCCTCCTCAGAGGGCCGACGGGTTCTGAGGTCGTTACTGTCCTACCTGCTTGGTCAGGGTTTACATCGCTGCTCCCTGGATCCATGACGACTCGCCAGGAGTACTGCAGCTGGACTGTGCCATGATTCACTATCTGCAGTCTGCACACACACACACACACACACACACACATACAGTAATTCATGCTTTTATTATCTACTATGATTGAGTGTTTTTTGCTGCATATAACTGGAGCCTGCCTTACTGGTGGAGCCTGGTTTGGTAAAGCATGGTGTCCTTGAATTGGACGGGGTCGGTATCGCAGCCGAACTTCACGTAGTCACAAACTGCCCTGACACGCAGTTCCAGCTCCCGCTGGGAGTCCTGGACCACCGAGCAGCAGGGCTCAGCATCCCCCTCCATCTCCTGCATGCAAACAGGTTGAGTCTACTCTGACTGTGAGTGTGTGTCACACTTCAGCGTCTCAGCAGTCAAAGTGTTTACCTCGTCCTCCCCAGGTGCTGCTCCTGCTGCCTGTTTGGAAGGATTCAGCCACTGCACCGTCCTCAGCCGGTCGTCCCAGTCAGCCACCTGGTCTACAGGCTGCTGGAACTCCACCTGACTCACCTTGCATCTCATCGGCTGGCTGGTCAGAGTCACCGGCTCATCGGAGCAAAACGTGGCGGTCACTTCCTTAGAGCAGCCGGCGTGGAGGTGTCCCACCTGGAAGAGAAGGCAGGTTACTTCTGTTCACACGCAGCCAAACAACCTTCCTGCGATGCTTTACCTGTGGTGAAAAGACAACGTGGGATCCGAGTCCGGCGGGCCACTCGAACCTCACGGCCTGGCTGCTGCTGTGGTTGGTCATGGTGAAGCTCTCTGGATGGGGACGACCTACATGGCAGTCACCAAAATCCAGCAGCTCATAATTACCTGTCAGGGAGAATCAGGTCATCACTGCTCCTCCACAGCTCGCCACCTTTCTATTCCTATCACTCACTGCTGCTCTCTCATTCCTTCTCTTACCTCCTTCATCATCCTGATCTACTTCCTGCAACGACCCGCTGAGGTTGTCCAGAGAGACAACTTCCTGGACAGCGTCTCCGGTCACGTGTATAATGGTGTTGCCACACCGGTTGTCCTCCAGCTGCAGCGTCATCTCGGCCCGGACGCTCAGCGGCTTGTCGGAGCGGAAGCCGACCTGGAACTCGGCCCGCTCATTAATGTTCAGGCTCAGCGTGGCTCTGTGCACCGGGTGAGGCTCTGGAAAAGTACATAAACCCATTTGTGGAGTCAGTGTTGCTGATTTGTGTGTCTCCCATCACTTCCATTGTGCAGATGAAGCAGGTGAAGGTGTTACCTGAGTCATTGGTGCCCTCAGTGTGTGTGGAGAGGATGGAGCTGTTTCCGGGAGCAGCTTTGAGGGTGAACACTCCAAGTTCATCCAGCAAGTCAATCTGGACCTACAACACAACACGGACCAATCAGAGTGGACCATTTCAATTCAATTAAATAGGGCTCTATAGGGATGAACGTTCCGGGAACAATGTTGCCAAAGCATCAAATTATATATCATTTCAAATATTAGGAAACAAAAACAGTAACATTGATATTAATTATATAAACAGTGTATATTATGTGTTAAACCTCTTATATCTTACATACAATCTGTAATAAAGTAAAAGGACAAAGGAACATGTCTCCTCCCACCTGAGCTGGAACATTTCCATCGTTGAGCAGCACCAGGGGCCGGGTGTGTCTGCCCCCTACCGGTACTCGGCTGAACTGCAGCGTTGGGCTTCCTCTGCTGTTCCTCAGAGCCGGACGCACCACACACACGCTGGGCAGGCTGCCCTCGCCCACGAGGTCCAACGCCAGCACCTCGCTGTTGGATGTGGGCGTCAGCGAGGTAAGCGAGGCAGAGTAAGAGGTCATGCTCCTCTAAAGTGAGAACACAGTCATGATGTCATACCTGCTGGGAACCTCCATCGTGACCTCCAACACAGCGTTGTACAGCTGCATGGTCTGGGGTGTGAAGGTGACCACGGCAAACTGGTGCGACTGGCCGGGAACGCTCAGTGTTGATGCAGACAGATGGAAAACATCCTTCTGTAAGGAAGTAGAGTGTGTCTGACATGCAGTGGTCCTCCTGGAAGCTGCTATCCGTGTCCTTACCTCAGTGTGTCTGATGGCCAAGCCCAGCACACAGGGCGCTTTGCTGTCGTTGGTGAGTTTGAAGCGGGCCCGGGCTGTTCGCCCGATGAGGACTTTGTTGAAGATGAACTTGTTCTCGTCCCGGACGTAAATGCCTTCGGCGTCGCGAAACTGCTCGGAGGAGAGCTGGCTGCTGTTCTGGCACAGGTGGTGTTCCTCAAAGATGGAGGCCGAGTCTGTCGCTATGCCTGGGGAAGGGGAAAAGAAAGGAAAAGCATGATGACGGCCTCGTGGATGTTTGTGTCTCTGTGCAGTTTAAATCTCAGGTATATCCAGATATGTGAGGTCACAGTGACCTTGACCTTTGACTACAAACTTCTAATCACTTTGAGTTCAGAAGAACCAAAACCATCATGAATCCGGCCACGGCTATCATGAAAGAAGAGTGGGATATAGTGTTGGGAAAAAGGACATGATCACCAGGTTATTCTTTGATGTAATGTAACGTACATGTTCTCATATGGCACAGAACTGAAACAGCAGTGTTTTTCTGAATGGAGACGTGCATGGAGGTGAGCCATGTGGTCCGGTGTGTTTATGGGATGGGACAGAACGAGGTCACACAGCTCTCACTTGGCTTGCAGACTTCAGCCAGCAGTCTAAACGGGACGCCGTCCGGCCGATGGGAGGGGTCGCGGTCACTGATGTCGATGAGCAGACCCTGGTTCCAGACGCCCAGCTGCTCGGCCACACACTTCACCGTCACCTGCTGCACGGAGCCGGGCGGCAGGCTGCCGGTGCAGGGAGACACCGCGAACACGCCTCTCTGGAGGTGGACATGAGAGGACTGGGAGGGGATAGCAGAATCTATAACGTGTCTTTTCATGCATGTGTCTGCTGTGAATAATATAATAGTATTTTTATGATTATTAGTTTTGTCCTACTATAGTAAAGTCAAGGCAAGACAATTGTATTAGTATAGCACCTTTCAACAACAGGACAATTCAAAAGGCTTTACATAAAATATTAAAAGAAAAAAAAACATTAAAACAAGCCAATAATAAAATAAAGTTTAAAATTTAAAAATAAATATAAATAAAAAATAAATAAAAACAAGAATATCAAGGAATAGAAAAGGCATGACCCGCCCTACTCTGCCTGTGATTGGCTCACCCCGATATTCCTGAACCCTAACCAATCCCACTCCTCCTGCCGACACATGACCAACCTAATTATGGAAGGTGTCCTAACTGGCCTATCAGAGGCAGTTTAGAGGGGAAGGTCTGATGGCATCATTCTGCATAATAAGTAGCCATGTGCTTTTGTTGGTTTTGCATGGATAGGTTGTATTTTCAGAGCAATGGGCCATCGGAAACAATGGGCGTTTGTTTCCGGGCTCTCGGACAAACTTTTGGCACATATAAAAAAAGAACAGTTATAATGGTTTGTTCCAGCACTTTACAGATGTTACAATGTTTCTGTGGAAGGTTGTTTCAGTCAAAGATCTGTTATTTGATCAATAAATACAAAACGTCATTGAATCCGGAGCTCTCAATCGTGTCATGCTTTTTCTACCTGTCTGAGGGAATGGAAGGGCCTTTTACACTCTGAGAAAGACAAACATGAGGAGGACTCTCACCTGGAAGGAGTCTCTCCTCACTTTGGCTCCACTGGATCTCTCTGGAAGTCTGAGACCAAAACACAACCTCGCTTTAATCAGAATAATTCAACTTGTTCAAATATTCTTAGTGCTACGATCAAATACATTCCTCATGACTGCACAAGATTTCTTAAATCATAATACTGAATGTAATGAGAGAGTTGTTTTCTTATCTTTAAAATGATATTGAACCCAGTGACCGCCATCGTTTTTTAATTACCCCTTTCTTTCCAATAACATGCTGCAAGTTGTTTACTTTAAAGCCAGCACCGTAACACCCCGGCGGGTGTTACGGTGCTGAACTGGCTCTCAACTAAAGTGGAATTACATCTACGGAAGTGATATAAATTGGCAATTTTAGTCTGAATTGTTTTTCGTTTTTTTAATTTGTTTTCCTTTCACATCACATAAATCATCCTTATAAAAACAGAGCGATCCCTCCTGTCAATGCAATAAAACAGCTGCAGGGATTTGGCATGCTTCAGCATGACCTTATACATTTTTATTTCTGTAAAACTTGATGAGTCATTTTAAGCAGTTTAAGAAAATACAATTAAAAAAAGACTCCTACCCGGGTATCTGCGGTGACGAAGGGTCCCCGAAGCTGATGATGAAGCTGGTCTCAAAGTCTCCGATGTTCTCGATAGTGAAGCTCTGGCTCGTCGTGGAGCCGTAGGCCAGCGGGCCGAAGTTGAGGTCGCACTCAGGTGTGATCTTGTACCTGGAGGACAGAAGAAAGATGATCATGCAACAGTGAAGTCCCACAATCTATGCGGGGATTGATGTTACACTGTCTATTAGATCTAACACAGAATGGATCAAGCCTTCACCTGGAGAAGACCGCCTTGACTGAAACCTGGATCGGGAGCATTTTTATGGCTTTGCCTCCGTCCCCGACGTCGAGGTCACTCAACTGCAGAAGAGGAAATGGAAAGTGTCAACTCTTTCTTTCTCATGAAAGTCTTTTGAAGTACGTGAAATGTTATTGTACCATAAACATGGATTCAAAACTCCCTACACATGATTCAAATATAGAGTTGAAAATCATTAAGGGCGTTCCATGGTTCTGACCTGGCAAGTCAGGACAGCCTGCTCTTTAATTAAGACTTCTCTATTGGGTTTGCAGAGGATTTGCACCGCTGTGGGCTTCTTTGAGGGCATCAGAGTGCCGCTCTGGGGGGACACCGTGAACATGGAGTCTAGGTCTGCCAGAGTCGGCTTGGTCGAATGCAACCTGAACCTGGTGGGAAGAGAAGAACGCAGGTGGAACAACTCAAACTACTTTCATTGTGAAGTGAAAAGGCAGCAGTTAAACTCACTTGTAGGCGACGTCGTGGTTCCCCAGGTTTTTCACCCTCACAGACACTTTGGCCTCGTCAAAGACTTTGATGGTTCCAAAGTCCAGACAGCCGTCTGCCATTGAAACATGAGGATATCATTCTAATAATTAGTCTGAATGACATGAATGGAAATGAATAAACGTGAAGTGTTTGTACCTGGTGAGATGGCCACAGACACTTCGTGGGCTTCAGCTGTGACCTGAATGTTCTCTGTGTGCACGATGCCCAGAATCATCTCCACATCGGAGACCTGAAGCAAACACACACAGCACATACTGCTGTACAAACACACACACAGATGCCTGAGATACCCGGTTGGACACGCTCTACTGTTTTACCTCCAGACGTACGATCCTGCTGATGTGGAGCGGCCTCGCCGAGCTGAAGTCCATGCTCAGGGGGAAAGAGGAGTTGGGTGAGATGATGCCTTGCTCCTGTGTGACACTGAACTCATCACCCAGCTCCTCCACGCCCTGCAGTCTCCAGGAGACCGGCAGCGTGGTCTTATTATGCAGCATCACGCTACGGCTGACCCGTCTAGGGACGACATAATGGATGTATTTAAAACAAATAAATTGGGATTGTTTTCTCTCTTTGGAGGGTGTTCACTCTAGTGTTCCTTGCTTTGGTACCTTTGCAGCAAAGTCCTGTTAAAGTGCAAATGCTTGCTCTCCAGCTGCAGCTCGGGCCGGACGCCCCAGCAGGAGAGGTTGACGACGACCAGCTCCGGATTGTCCTTGATGTGGCACACGACGCTGTCCGTTATCTGCCCCGGTTTTGTTGGGAAGGCCCAGACGGTCAACTCCTGGCAGGACGGAGAGTATTTACATGAAAATAGTGTTTATTTCAGTTATTCCTCTATCTGCATAGATCTGAACTCTACCTGTTTCTGGTCCGGTTTGAGGGTCATGGTCGGGGGCTCCAGCAGATACGTGGCGGCCTGGCCGTCATGCTGGAAACAGAACTGGACCTCGGCCTCCAGGCCTGAAGTGTTATGAATCACTAGTCTCTCTGAATTCTCTGGGAAGCGGTTTTCCTTGTATCTACACAAACACATGTGATTCACATGTCATTATAAAGGTGCAAAGCTTATGGGGACACACTAAGCTCTGACCCTCACCTGTCTCTGGTCTTGCCACAGATTAACGGCCCAAACTCAAAGTATCCAGGTTTGATAACGTAAGCCCTCTGGAGCCCTTCATCCAGCTGGGGTACTTTCTTACTGAGGGCAAAAAGAGTCCTGGGGGAAAGCATACAGTTTATAAGGTGACTTTAAGTCCAACTCATGCTGCCTTCACGTGGCATTGGAGTTATGAAAAATGCACATGAACTCACCCTCAAGACGTACTTAAAAACAAAACCACAAAGGTAACAGTTGACGCTGATATCACTGCTTTATATTGGGTGAAATATTAAAGTTGAATTGTTGTGTATCTGTATTAACCCCTCTTCCCATCCCTTCCCCTCCCTTTACCATATCTATGAGTGCAATAAGACAGAGCTGACTGACGTGTAGTCTTTGCTGATGGAGGGGTAGGTGCAGGTTCCTCTGCAGACCAGCTGGTACCGTCTCCGAGTCGCCAGAAGCTCGAAGCTGTACGTCTGTTCAAACCTCCCTGGGGAGTCTGAGTAGAACCAGATCTTCAGAACCACCTCCCCGTTGGCTGGTACGACCCAGCGGAACGTAGTCAGGCTGCACACACACACACACATACACACTCAGTAAACACAGCATCAACAAAGCAAACAATAAGTGGGTGTGTGTTGTCCCCCCCTTGCCTCTGGCTGCGTTTCAGCTCCAGGTTTGCTTGGTGCTGGTCTTGTTCGGTGGACTCCAGCCCAGATGAGCAACGCTGCTGCAAGTCCTTGGCTTTGGTCTTGGCTTCAGTTTGCCTCCTGCTCTTCTGTTTCTTGGCATGACCAAGTGCCTCTCCCTTCATTGTGCACACATTAATACCACTCTCAGCCTTAAACGGTGACATGCTTGAATATTTTTGAATATCATAAAAACTGTGATTGATTAGAAATGAGAGGCAATCCGTAGCACTACTTATCCTTCAAATTAAGACCGTGTTACCTGTAAATCCTGGTTTTCACTTCCACGTCGGTCACATTTAACTGCATATTCATGTGTGGTTACCATTACCTTCACAGCTGATGTTGGCACCTCCTCCCCTGAATCGTCCTTCTCCTCGCCCTGCTCCTCCGGCCCCGAGGGAACCAGGAAGGTGAAACAGCTGCAGGTGGGTCGGCTGTCAGGTAGCTCCCTGTTTTGGGGGAAAGGAACCATAGAGAAAGTGGTGGGAGGAGGGACGGGTGGTCCGCTGGGTCCCAACCCCAAATCATCCAACACCTGACGGGACCAGAGGAGAGAAGGAAACAGGTGATAAACTGATGAAAAACAACAAATAGGACACATTTTGGGAACACAGTAAATGATACTGATAACAGGAATCAACCATACGTGGACCGGTGGAGGGAGGGTGCTGCCTTTGAGCAGCTCCGGGGAAGTCGGATGGTCTCCTCCTGTTACGTTCAGGACAATATGTGGGATAAGTTGGTGTGGAGTCGTCTTGTCTGCTTCAACGGCTGCCGGAGACGCCATCTTCATGTTGGCTCTCCTGTTCCTCCTGCCGACCGGGGTCTGGGCACAGAGAGAGGATGTGGTAAATCCATCTTTATGTGTCTAGAGTTTGGTGTAAGAAAGTATATGTATCTCCGTCTTACACCTTTAAATATCACTCTGGGTGTACAAACATGCTACAATACCACTGGGTAGTTTATTAGGACTGGATGCATTTAGTTTAGTTTAACTAGAATTTAAACTCTCATGATGTGATTGGAAAGTTGATTTTTTTTTTTTTTTTTTGGCATGGACCTCAAAACAGCATGTAGCATCGGCAGGTCGATGCTACACTCTGCTGGACAAACATGTGATTTTTGTTTACTTTAATGACAAAACAGCAAATGTATTATTCATATTTTGCTTTATTCTTTCTGTTGTGTTTTAAGTGAGAATGTAAGATGTCTGGACAGGCTGGTTTGGGGAGGCAGCACTGGCACTTAATTATAGAGAAACCCACCTGTTTCTCTACGGTGGCGACCTCTGACCCTGCTGGGGCCTCCTCTTTGGGGACCGGGACCAGCAACAAGCCCCGGACTCGGTCCCAGTGCTGCAGGATGTGCTCCACTTGTTCCCGGCTCTGCTCGTAAGCCCTGAACCGGGTCTGCAGCTCATCCACGACGGGCTGGAGAGAGCGGGAGATCGTCAGCATAGAGGAGGACTACAGTTCACTTTACTTAACAGCTGGAAGAGCAACAGTTTACATAGTTGTGCTGTTGGAGAATTAAAGTAATTCATATTTTATGATATCAATTAAAGGTTGTTCAAATGTATGAATGATTATGTGTTCATGGTTGTTCAAGTTGTAATCTCTTTGCACACGCGGCTCATTAGGGTTATGATCGTCCTCATAAAGAATCTAGGAACAGAAAGCATCTGTAATGAAACGGGTCCGTCGTGTTGCTGCCGGCTCCTCGTTTGTCAACGTGATGGATTGTTGCTGCAGAATCAACTCACAGGTTCTCCCTCCGGCTTGTCTGCAGGTTGAGGAGACTCTGTTTGTGATCCTTTGGCTTCTCCACTCTTCTTACGTGAACGATGATCCGCCTCTTTGCTTTGATGCACTGTTCAAGCAAAGACACATAAACACAATCATATTTCATGTTTATCTTGTAAATGTGGCTTTTAGAATCAGGATGGTATTAGTATACCTCTGGGGTCTGCAGGGACATCAGCTGTTAGGCTGGAGGTTAAATAATGTGACGGTTCCTGTGTGGCGCCTTCATTTGAATGATGTTTCTCTTTGGCTTCCACTTCTGTCTCTTTAGAGTTGTCACTCAAAGACGTGGAACAAACATCCAGAGGAACTGTTGACTGGAGAACGAATCGAGTGAAATCGTGTTTTTGGTGTTTAATCACGGATCAGAGAGGAAGTCCTGGATGTGGGGCGTGTACAGACCTCCTTTCCACCAGACAGGCTCTTCTTTCTGGATCCTTCTTTATTGTCACTCTCTCCCTCCTTTTTACTTCTCTTTAACTCTTTCTCTTCACTTTGCTTCTTCGTCTCTGCGTGTTCTGTCGTCTGAAATCCAATCACAAACATACTTCAGGTCAGATATAGGTGTTCCCAAGTCTGGGATGCAAGTTGAGATTGTTTAAAGTGAGTTTAAGAGTCACACATATGCATATATTGTGTTCATAGAGGAGTGTTGACGTGGAGATACAGACCAGCGTTCCCTCCGCCACGCTCTTCTTCATCAATCCTTCTTTGGAATCCCTTTTTACACCCTTTTTGCTCTTCTTCCTCAGATCTTCTTCTCTCAACCTTTTCATCTCCTCCTGGTGTCTCTTCTCTTCCTGCTCTTTCAATGCACACTCAATCTCCCTTAGTAACACACACGATGTGAAAAACATGAGCGTTTTATCCAGGTATGCAGACGCATACAACAAACACATAGTTAATTATGTTTTCCTATGAAGTTTATGAACAGAAACACACATTCTCTCCATTGTGGTTCAACCACATTGTTCCTCCTGCATTCATCATCCTGTTTGAGCAGTTAAAAGGCTGATATGAGTATATGATACGAGTCAGTACCTGAGCTTCTGCTGTCTGTGCTTCTCCCGATGTTGCTGCCAGATGCGCTCCTTGTCCTCCTCCGGCAGAGCTTCATACTGCTCCTCATCCAGCTCCTGCAGCCACAGCTCCTCCCGGTCAGCCTTCTCCTTCTGCAGAGCCTCTGAAGGACAAGACAGTTCCCTGAACCTAACTGAAGATGATCAGAGGTGATAACCCCCGTGTGAGCCGGTGGGTTCTTTACCCTCGGTGTCTCTCTGCGCTGCCTCCCGGGCCTTCAGGGCAGCGTAGGAGTCGGAGAGGTTGACCACGTAGATGTGTTTGCGGTTGTTGAGGGCCTTGAGGACAGCTTGCAGGGTGCTGGCGGCCGACTGAGTGCACGCCGACTCCAGGCCGTCAATCACGATGCCACGGTGACAATCGCTTCGCTGTTACCATGACGACATGACGGAGAGAACAGACATTAAACAGAATACATGTCTGATATATAAGTACAGAGTAAAGTAGGCCCAGTTAACTGTGTGTTTTGAAACCATTTTCTAATGTGACACAAAATATATTATACTACTAAAATACACGAAAACCAGTGTAACTAACCTGAAATCTTTCTGCCAGTATGTCCACCAGTAGCTGTTCAGGCAAGAGACTGCTGAATGTGGTCAAAGCTCCTCCCTAAAGTGACATCACAGCAAATTAATTGGTTTATTATATTAAAATACAATGGTTTTATACCCCTTGTTAAAAGAGAGAATGATAAAGATGACAAGGGAACATTTTTTTTCAAGTTCTCAAACCTGGATTACATAATAGTTAAACATCATCACATGACACTAAAACACAGCAAATGACTGGAGGATTTGAGAAAGCGTACCAGGCAAAGGGCAGTGAGTGGGTTTTCAGTCTCCTGGGGGGCCGTGGAGTCATTCCTGCTGCAGCTTTCACACCCATCTCGTGCTGGATGTGAAGCTGGATGTGAAGCTGGATGTGAGGCTGGATGTGAGGCTGGATGTGAAGCTGGATGTGAAGCTGGATGTGAAGCTGGATGTGAAGCTGGATGTGAAGCTGGATGTGAGGCTGGATGTGAGGCTGGATGTGAAGCTGGATGTGAAGCTGGATGTGAAGCTGGATGTGAGGCTGGATGTGAGGCTGGATGTGAAGCTGGATGTGAAGCTGGATGTGAGGCTGGATGTGAGGCTGGATGTGAAGCTGGATGTGAGGCTGGATGTGAGGCTGGATGTGAGGCTGGATGTGAGGCTGGATGTGAGGCTGGATGTGAGGCTGGATGTGAGGCTGCAGGTCCTGGTTCTGTGGTCTCAGCTGGAAGCAGATGTATATATTTATCTAATTGAACACTCTTCTGCAGTCCGGCCTGACTGTAGAAGATTGGCCTGGATTTGCATAATGCCTGATTACAAGCACAAGGCTGCTTAGTGCAATAATCACAGTGTTTCACTGTTGAAGACGGAGCCGTGGCTGTGAAGCGCTTGGTGATTAAATGCCTTGTAAACTGAATAGAAAAACACGTCCATCACAAGTCACTTCTCGGCTCCTGCATGCTCAGTGTGTTCCTCCTTACCAGCCTCCTTGTCGGCGTACTCGGCTGCAGCGCGGTCATAGAGGCGTCGTGCAGTCAGGCTGACGGGTGAAGAGCCACTGGTGAGCACCTCTGTGACCACGGCATCCACACTCAGGCACGCCGCCGTGTAGTGCCGGGCCAGCGCCGCCGCTGTGCTGCCCAAACCTGCAAATATAGACAGGTTCCTCAGTGTAGATGTAGTCCTTCTATACTTGATTGAAATATGAATGTACCGTGAATGAAGTCTTTGGTTCACCTGTCAGTGGAGCTCCATATACAATGATAGCGATCCCTCTGCGGCGGCGTGCAGCCAGACCTTCAGGCGACAGATCCACACACATGTGGCGGGCGATTGCTTTGGAGACGGGAGTCATCTCCAGCTGCTCCAGACCACCGCTGCTTCCTGCTCTGTTCATCTCCCAAACCACTGGAAGAACAAGCATCACTGGAGCACACGATACCTCACAACCATCTCACGTCAACTTACAAGCTCCGAAAACGGTTCACACACTTAGTCCAGCTGCTTTCCCAGGTGGAGAGGGCATTTCTGCCACGTTGCTGTGTGGTGGGTTCTGGCTTGACCTCTCTCCTTCCTCATGTGAGTCACCCAACACGACTTCTGTTCCACCCTTCAGCGTCGCTGCACACAGGTAGACCACGTTAAAACAGGTATGCACGCAGCATACGCAGACATGAGCAGGTGAATGAGTGTTTCACCATCGTCTTCCAGCCGGCAGCCGTACTCCGTGAAGTAGTCGAGCAGCTCTGTGGGAAGACTTTCCCCGGCTGCTCTGGGAGGGAGCAGCAGCATGTTGTCCTCGTCATAACCCGGCATCAGACGCAGGATCTACATGGGAGGAAGGAAGGGTGAAGAAGAGAGGAGGGCGGGACAGGACAAGAGAGTGGATGAATAGTTTGTATGGTACGATATGGTAATAGTATGTCCTCACAGTATCACTACCCAACAACCCTCTCACATTCACACAACAGAACGTCACCTTTTCCTCCTCGAGGTGCTGCGTGTCGGATTCCAGGCCGTAGAACTCGATGGGGAAGGAGCACGGGTTTCTGACGGTGACCTCGGCTTCGACCTCCATGGTGGAAGGCAAACAAGGCCCCAGCTCCAGTAGCGCCGGGCAGAACTCCAGCCGGGGCTCCTCCCCTTGCCCCTGGGCCGTGATGACCAGCTGCTGGCTGCTCTCAGACACACGGACCACGAGCTGCCGGCTGTAGGCATGCTGCAAAGAAGTACAGTCGGTCAACGCCACGATGGCACGCCGTGTGTCGCGCCAATGTCGCCAGTCATTTGAGCTGTTTACCTCCTCAGCTGGGCTGAACTGTATCTGGACGTTGACTCGTTCAGCAGGGGACAGCAGGCCGGAGCTAGGAGTCATCTTAAAGATGGAGGGAGGCGCTCGCTGCTTCTGTGGGACCTTCTTACCCTGGCAGAGACCAAGAACACCGAACGCATGGTATTCTTAAAGCTAGATAGATGGTGGATGTCATGTAAAAGTAGTTTTTCTACCTGGAGATCAAATCACAAAATGAGTTGGAAGATTGTCCATAAAATGACAAGTGTACCTTCTTGAGAGGCTTCTCCTTCTCAGCGATGCTCCAGCAGCAGGGCACGGGCTCGGGGTTAAACAGCTGCACTGTCTTCATCTGAGGGGGGAACGAGAAAAAACACCACCTCATGTCAGTTTGAGGACAACAGACTCAGCTTATGGTCAGTTCAGATCTAAACGTATAGGTAGAGTATGAGTAACTGAAATCCTTGATGTGACTGTAATCACCCTCGGGGCTCCATACACTGTCATACTGTATTACCTGACACATGCCACACTGCAAGGTGTCAAACTGCAGCGTTTCCGTGGAAACAGTGATGGCCGGCACAGTCAGCGCTGCACTCAGACGCACCTGCACCGTCGGGCCTCCCGCCACCTGTCAAACCCAAATCATCAGGTGTCCATTCTGTGGAGATGTCACACTAAATCAGAAATAATGACGTGTATGCGTACCTGTATCGGCATGACAACGCGTGTGTCCCCCGTCTTCAGGTCGGCTCTCTGGCCGTCAAACTTAACTGTAAACGTGTGCGTCTCGCCACGAGGAAGGTTTTTCACTCGTTCAACTTCTGCACTGAATCCTTAGAATAAACAACAAAAGGCTCTTTATCATCATCAAGTCAATCAATGCGGAACATTAAGACGAAGTAGGATATGGAGCAGACCATCGAAAACAGAGACAATCGATCAGTTTCATTTCATCCATTATCCAGAGCCTTCTCCTCTAATATCGTATCACTTTGAGATGGTTCGTCATATCAGTCTGTTAAATATGAAGCTGCATGCCTAGTCTGCATTATGAAATACATTAATAAGTCAATATACTTATTTAAATAACAGGTTTTTATCTTTAAAGGGAAGTTATTCAAATGACTTTGTTTATTAATTTAAATGGACTTGATTCATAGGCATATTTATGTATTTATTTAAAATGTAATTAATAGAATTTTCATTGAACTCCATAATAAAATTGCTGTTTGTTTTGTCTGCTTTTATATGAGTGTAGGTGACAAAAGGGGATTTAAATAGCAGACTGTTTCCCAGTCAGACGCAGTGACTTCCTGGTGTCTTGTCGCCACCGTCAGGGTTGCCAGGCAACCTGTGGGATCTCCATGAAGTCACAGGTAAGCCCAATAATACGGGGTAGGATTTTGAGGTGCTGGTTAGTGGGTTTCTTGAATTATGTGCATCAATGCTCATCACCGAAACCCGGAGGAAGTTGGAAATATTAGTTGTGACTTTCACCAGGTGGATAAGACACAGAGGAGCAGTGTATTGCCTTACCTGTCCCAGCGAGAGGTTTGCTGTTGGCATGGAAGGACACGGCCACCGAGCCCGAGTTGGTCACATTCACAGTGTGACTCAGCACTTTGCCTGGAATGACGTAGCCCAAATCCAGAACATACTCCGGGAGCAGCAGCCTGGTTTGATTGATTGAGATTCAGTCGTTGTTTCAAGTTTGCATGGTTGTTTTACAAAGTTATGCACATTTATTGACCAATTATGTTGATTTTTTTTATTTTTCCCTGGGCACCAACTTTTCTCCATGTCATAATTTGCAGCTACATGTGTGGAATATAAACAGGGGAACACAGTATGGTGTGAGTGAAACCGGCCAATGCTCAGCGTGGCATCCGTCATAAAATACAAAACGCTTTGAATTCCACAACACAGTTCCTGCTTCAGTTCAGTGAGTGGACCATCTGCTCCACCAAAGTGTGTGTGTGTGTGTGTGTGTGTGTGTGTGTGTGTGTGGACATACTGGCTAAGTTTGTGCCACTTCCTGGAGGAGCCCAGCGAGTTCCCGAGCTCCAGCAGGCTGCCGGTCACAGCGAGAGCATTCTGTTTGACCAGCCTTCTCTCCATCTCCATGTGAAGCAGCTCTTCAGACTAGAGGCAGCAGGCAGGAGAGAGGAGGGGGAGGACAAAGGGCACATCAAGCACTCCGAAGTATGGAAGAGTTACACAAGAAATAAAAGAGCAGAGTGTCCACGGGGAGAACAAACCTCAGAATCCTTCTCTAATAAAGAAGCATGCACTCATTATAATGATGTTTGTCTAGTCAAACAGCGATTTCTCAAACGTGAAGATATCCCACTTATAACTTTCTGACAATAACTCCATCACCATACGTTATATCAACTACTGCATTATGTAAAGTGCTATTGTAGCTTCATATGTGATACACAAGAATGAATGGCTATGACTATGTCCTGTTTGAATCCAGCTTCTCATCAACACTGGATTCAGTTTGTCCATTTAGGTGTCTTCACCGACCTGTTGTGGCTCTTACAGTGGAGGATCTTTTACTGTACTTGTGAATGTTTTCAAAGCGCCTACTGCTGGACAAAGTGCTTTAAGATCTTATAACGCATTGCTGTTGAGGCTTTCAGGGGATCTCAAGTGTATTTCACACACTCGGCTTTGGATATATATCCAAAATGATAACGAAGACATCTTCAACTGTCGGGATTGAAAATGTTCAAAGGCTTCACATGAAAGCTTTGAAGTAACTTTAGTCTAAATGTAGTCGTTGCATCTATTTCCCGTCTGATCGTCCTGGGAGCGGCATCCCTCCTCTGTTGGTCTTCTTGCTTTGTTCCCCTGTTGAAGGGTTTTTCCTTGAGGGTCTGAGGATAGAGGGTGTCGGATTGGGAAGCCCTTTGAGGCAGATTTGTGCTTTAATTGTTTGATTGGACTGACTTAATGTGTTACGACAGATTTCTTAGGTTTCAAGGAAGTAAATTAAAACGCCATCTAACTAAAAAATGGAAAGAGTCCTCCACACACAAACTCACCAGCACTGTCCTCTTAAATGTGTTTTTAGTTATGTTCATTAATCAATAATGTGTGTTTTTGTTTCTACATGTGGTCTGTTTATGTTCTGACTTGTGGAGAATGGCGTTTTTTCTTCTATATCTGCTGAATGTATGAATGTTTATTATAGAAATGACAAATAAACTGAGCCCGTTCTGGACAGACGCTGCAGCACATTTAACAACAGCAGATAGAAACTCACTGAAGCTTTTTCGCAGATAAGCTGGTAATGTTGACCATTTGTCAGTTTATGCACAAGTATTGTAGTCGTTATCTTCCATGAAAATGTCTGCATTTTCATTTCAGTCAGTGGAATACGGCAGGGATGGCGTCGGGGCAACACAAGCAGAAAAATAACTATTTCCATTGTAATTCATTCGGGTCTACTCCCTGAAAAATCAATGCACAGATAAGAAGCAGGGAAAGCCCTCGAGAATACCTGGTTCCTAACAGCAGAGAAGTGATGGTAGCGCCATATATTCATAGTTTGTACTGTACACCAAATATATATTACATATATATTGAGTGTTTATGTTGGATGTGGAGTTGGTTAAACTGGTTGTAGAGACAATATGAAATGTTGAGAGACATTGTTGAGAGACAATATGAAAGATCTTCATTGCATATCATATTTCTATCTTATTTGCTGACTTTGAGAGAGCAGCTGACCTCCGTCGCTGCTCCTCCATCAGTGGAAATCCCACTCCCAAGCTCCTCTCTGAGTCCGTCTGCCTCCAGCGCTGCTCCGGCCTGCTGCACCACATCGCTGTCACTCTCCTCTGCTGCAAGGCAATCACAGCAGCACAGCAGCACACACGTAAACAGACGTAAACAGACGTAAACAGACGGAAACAGACGGACAAACAAGCCGAAAACACCACGCCTCCGGCTGTCGACGACACAGACTCGTAAATACAGAGGCAGAGCAAAAACAAGCATTCTTAATTCTGTTCTAGGGGGCGAGCTCTGTTCTCTGGCAAGTTCCCTAAGGGGATCAATAAACTACTACATCGCATGATAAGCAATGCTGTTTACTGAGTTTTCATTCCAATGCACAGAGGATATTTCCTTATTTGTGCAAATAGAATGAATGTACAGAACAAACAGCAGTTAATCTATTGTTTCAAGCCTCCACGCTGACAATAACCATCACAATGAACCGCCCATCTGAACATCCATCCCACGCTTGTCTAATAGGATTCATCTGATAGGATAAGATGAAGTCATGACATCTGGTAATTGTAGTTTTTGATTAAAAGAATAAGCATAGTAATACAAATCGGATGAAAAATGTCCATCCTTGTTGGCGTGTTGATATGGATATGATGGTGTCGATACGTACGCAGGTTTCGTGGCAGGTTCAGGCTGATCCTCGGGAACACGCCCTCTCCAGTC
>NC_139923.1:27883385-27890885 GCF_963514095.1 Eutrigla gurnardus | reverse complement strand
AGTTCCAATTAGTTTGACTCATATTCTAAAAAGCACCAAACAAGTTTTCAAAGTAGTGTTGCTAATGAAAGAGGAGTTTCCGTCTGATTAGGAGTATTATAATTAAGTTTGAGGTGGTTGGATTTTCATTTTCCAGTTCATGCTACTTTATATTTTTTATTTTCTACATTTTAAAGGGAATTATTGTACTTTTGAGTTTTTGTTGTACATACTTACAGTTAAATTACCCTTCTGCTGAACCACAAGTACATTTCGAAAATACTTCTGTCCTGTAAGTCAGCGTATAAATGCAGGAGTATTTTACATAGCAATGACAATGAAGTTGAATTGTATCTCTCCACCATTTCAACGTTATACCTCTTCAGTGACACGTCAGTGATTCAGCTGGCCGGTGATCAGGTCCATCATGCATTAATACAAGTAGCTACAGTGCAATAAAAAGGCAGAATAAGCTTCCTAAAGAGGAGAAGTTACAGTATTTAAATATACTACCTCTATCCATCAGTGGAATAGTTGGATAGAAAAGAGTCTGCGCTAATAAAATCCCCTCTCCGAGGGCTGCGGTGTAATTACTGATAGGGATGTAATTAGCTGAACACGGCTAGATAGAGCAGGATTTGTGAGGGAGACTTTCGGAGAGAGAGTACGCAGAGTGAGGTCTCCATTTAATTAGCAGGCCGGCCTATGAGACAGATTGTTAAGAGAGGTCACAATCTAAGGGGGAAGGGGTGAAGAAAAAAGAAAGGGAAGGTTAGGATGAAGGATTTGGTAGGGAGCAGGCAGTGGAGGAGGAGGAGGAGGAGGAGGAGAGGGATGAAAAAAAGATTAAAAAAGAAAGATAAATAGGCTGTGTGAAACCCGGAGATGAGAACAAGGAGGAGAGCAGAACGTACCAACATATGAGAGAGGAGGGGAGGGGTAAAAAGACTGTAAAGGGGGATACATCTTGTCGAGCGATAGCAGTTAGTTGGTTCATGGACAGACAGACTATAGTAGTCACAGTCCATTTCAAGGGAGGAGAGCCAACACAAAGGCTTGAGAGAGGCACAATGTAAAACAATCAGTACATCTGTCTCCCCCGGAGGATTTATAATGGATTTAGCTTTCAATTCAGAGGCTTAAACGTACAGCTACTCTACTAACTCATCCCCACGGACAGTTTGAATATACGGTCCCTGAATCTTGTATCTATTCAGGATGCTACAGTACTAAACATCGGTTTGTTCTACACACAATGGAAGTAAGAATAAAACAGCTTTACCACTAACTTAGCCCCACTTGGCTACATTCTGGTGACCTCTCTGTGCCTTTTCAGGTGAAATGTGGCATACATGAGAGTGTGAATGTACCTGCTGGTACTGTGTCTGTGGCCGTCCAGGAACACCCAGTGGTAGGACGCCGGCAGCGCGGAGCAGTTGGTGATGACGAGTTCTCTGTGGGTTTTGGTGCAGTTGGGCACACAGCCGAAGTCCACGGCGGCGGTGGAGAAGCGGAGGTTGGGGAAGTGGACCTCGGCATGCAGCGCCACCGTGTCTCGCTGTGGCTGCCCCTGGTAGTGGATCTCAAGGAGCTGGCAAGGAAAAGACATGTGTCCAACATATTTGACATTACTGGCAAATATCTAAACGGTGGATATATTCCACTGCAATTACAAATCCTGCATTTACATTCTTATTTAAAGTATGTAAGTATTATCAGCTCAATGCATTTTAAGTACTCATTCTGCAGGAAAATGTTGCCTGTCATGCTTCTGGATCAATAAGACTGCTTTTTAAAAAAAGTAGTATCCCTTTAATCCCCTCGTGAACCCAGTGTGGGTCCCAAAATCATGTTGGGAACCACGGCCATACGGGCTGAGGGTGCTAGAGAGGTCAGTATGTGTCCCCAGGATGGCAAAAGCAAAGCATTACATGAGAGAGCATTACTGTTACCTCATCCAGGACTCGTGATACCCGATCCCGACAGTAAGCTGGATTAAAGCAGACCCACAACTTAGCCTGCCTCCCCCCACCGAGAAGCATGGACTGGGAAAAGACAGAGGAGAGTTAAAGCATGAAGGTAGTTAGTATCACTGACGTGATAATCAACAAATACAGTATTTTTTGGAGAATCTGGTCTTGCTTTATGGAAAATCCTTACATTATGTTTTCATCTGATGGCTCCCAAAGCATACGGTCACAACCCTTTAAAAAAACCTTCCCACAGTCGAATGAAAATGCGACCCAAGCATATTAAAATATCCTGCTTCTCTTTGGCGTCATTCAGAATATTTGCCGGGGGCTTGAAAAGCATTTTAATGGTGCATTTAAATCAACTCTGAGAATGAAAGTTTGACCTGTGATCAAATGAAAAGGAAGGTAAAGTAAAGAGTATGCATGAAGTGAAGTGTTTTTCACAGGTATCGTCTCAAAATAAAGGAAAACATCTGCAGTGAGAGAGAGGATCCGTCTCAACACATTAACTGTGATAATAAATAAGAAACAAGAAATAAATCCACTACAGACGAGATGGACAGGAACACAGAATTAGGCTGAACTACCAAAAACAAGAACCACTTTATTATTATTGTCGACTATCTTGTTATCACCATTTAGCTCGGACCCTTTTAAACACACTCAGCAGCACTCCTCACACAGGTCAAAGGTCAGTCAGCGATAGTCACTCAATGCAAATCAAGTTACAGCTGCTGGATAAACAACTCTCATTGTGAAATATGAATCAAGAGCTGAAATCTGAAATACTAAATTAGCAAATCAACGATGGCTGAAAATCCCCCCCGGTCCGAGCTCAGCTCAACAGGTCTGCAGGCTCTCGTTGGGCCTGCCTTTGAGCAAGGCACTGTCCACGAATCTGAGGTTTTTCCCTCCACACCAGAGAACCCGTCTCTTCCTAATTCTTTTTGCTGATTTGTACTTTCCCTTTGATAATTTAAGGTTATTTCTCGGGATATAAGAAGCTTTGATAGCAGGGAAATTCTGATCAGATATAAAACGTCCAGAGACAGGAAAGAGAGGTCGGGAGAATCATTTAAAAAGTGGAATAAAACATTTACAGAAGAGTTCACAGGTTGGCTTTACATTTGAAGGCAAAGTTTGGATTGTTCACAGTGGGGTTGTAAGAGTTATTCACAGTCTATTAACCGTAACCTACAGGAACTGTTATCCATTTCTAATTCACTGACGGGGCTTTTAATATATAAAACTAACAACGATTTCCAGAAAATCCTCATGAGTTACTTTCATTAAACAACGCTGTGTTTGTAGATGACAGAAGACTGCAGATTCAAGTTGAAATGGATGGTTGTGCCACTCAAATCAGTAGGTTTCTTCCTCCCAGGATATGAAATGAAAAACAGATGACAATGAAGCGTGAAGTGAAAGGTGTGTACCTTGGTGGTAGCTTGGCTTTGGGATCCCGAGGCCTCACACAGAGAGAACGGCTCGGTGAGAGAGAGCTGCAGGGACAGAGGCAGAGAGGACACGTTCTCCAAGATCAGCTTCTCATACACGGGAACTAGACTCTGGTCTGGGACCTGTTAGAAAGCAGAGTTTAAATCAGTCCTTTAAATGATTTACATCCCCAAAAGGCCTCTGACCTACGCTTTTTCCAAATCTGTCTCAGAGGCTCAGCTGATTTTCAGAAAGAAGACCACAGCTTTGAGTACCGACCTTCTCCATGTAAAATGTCAGCCGCTTGGAGGAAAAGCTGAGCATCGGTGCCACGAAGCGACAGGTCACATCGACAGACATGATGAGTTCGTTGTTGCCGTGGTG
Organism: Eutrigla gurnardus; assembly: GCF_963514095.1. Taxonomy (NCBI): domain Eukaryota; kingdom Metazoa; phylum Chordata; class Actinopteri; order Perciformes; family Triglidae; genus Eutrigla; species Eutrigla gurnardus. The sequence continues at coordinate 27,887,112 of NC_139923.1, read as the reverse complement.
ACCCAGGAAGCCATGGCACACCAGCCGCTCCCGTACCACCTGTGGAGGAACATATGAACTGTACATGTACACGCTCACTGGTTGTGCTTTAAGTTAAGTCAAGTGTATTTCTCACCTTGGGGGAGTCTGAAGATCCCGTCAGCACCATGTCCACCGAGCGGCCCGGGGCGAGCTCCACGCGGGACGGCCTGAGGCTGAACACCGGCTTCCCTCTGCTAGAGGAGAGCGGAGATCCGCAGCCTGGAGCGTCCTTCTTCCCCGGAGCAGGGATGGGTGGCAGCACGGTTCCCCCAGAGGAGCGGGTTTTTGTGGCGGGAAAGAAGCCATCGGTCCTCCAGTACATCCGCTGCATCCGCTGGCCGTGGTTAGTCAGCCTGAAGTGGTACTGGCATGACTCGTGGCTTATGGGATACACCGAAGACAGGAAGGAGGTGAGACACACCGTCGGTCCTGCAGTATCAGTTATAAATCAGCATATCATTACTGAGTGTTCTACCTCAGGTGTGTGCCAAGGTCAAGGTCGGGAGCAAAAGGCCGGTCGCTGACTATGGTGGTCCCGGAGCCCGTGGCGGAGAGAGGCACGCTGTGTGTCTGACTGTCCTGGATGGAAACTTCCAGTCTGGCCTGGAAGTGAAGCGTGTCCTTCAGGTGAGCCACGACTCTCAGCTCCAGCTCGCTCTCGGGTGGCACCTCCCCCTCGCTGGGCTCGACTCGCCCGAAGGACCTTCCAGAGCTCTGAGGAAACACAACACACACTCGGTGTTCCTTCACGATGACGGAGGGGTCAAAAGAACAGACATCTATACTCGAGTACAAGTACGGATACACAAAAGACTAAGTAGAAGTACTGATTCAACTTCTTTTTCAAAAGTACAGACATCTATACTCGAGTACAAGTACAGATACACAAAAGACTAAGTAGAAGTACTGATTCAACTTCTTTTTCAAAAGTACAGACATCTATACTCGAGTACAAGTACACAAAAGACTAAGTAGAAGTACTGATTCAACTTCTTTTTCAAAAGTACAGACATCTATACTCGAGTACAAGTACAGATACACAAAAGACTAAGTCGAAGTACTGATTCAAATTCTTTTTCAAAAGTACAGGCTCTGAAGTAAAAAGTATCCATATGAAAGACATTTACTGGCTATTTTCTTTCAAGGCTAGCTGAATCCCAGGTCATATAGTAGTAGAACAGATTTTTTTTTTTTAAATGTAGGGAGAGAAAAAATGTAAAGAGTAAAAGTATAGATATAGTAACACAGTATTTGTATTCGTTACTTGATGCCTGCCTTTACAGCAGCTAGTGGCTGAAATGTGATGCATGAAATGATCTCTGTTGTGGGGGAACTTTCCTCTAACTGGGCTGAACACGAGGCCATCGAGGCCGACGCCATGCATGGATCAGCAAAGATAGATGTGTATATCATATAGCGTCATAATCACATCAATATTTTCGGCGTGCCATCAGATCCTCGAAGTGTAAGTAGAGCAGAGGTTCCCTGCCTGACATAAGTAAGATGAAATATCTGGCTATGATTACGATAATGGGTAGTGTATGAGAGGCACAGGAGAAGTGTATATATATGGTTGGAATCTCAATCAATATTCCAAACAGCTACTGTGTTGATGAATGGCTGGAACAGAAAGTTTTAATTGGGGAGTTTGAGAATGACCTTGCGATGGATGCTTTGAAGTTTGGGCCTCTGGATGCCGATGGGACAAAACGGCGGACTGTTCATCAGCAGAGATGAATGCCTTTCCTCAAACACTGCAAATGACACGCGTGATGCCTGAAGCAGAGGTTGTTCTTATAATAATAATAATAATAATATAGGGGAGATAATATATGAGGCCTTAGTTTGGTGTCTCTGCAGGACATTTCTGAAGAAAAACGCCACAACAAACAGCAACACTTGACCAGTGAGTGACTTCAGGAGTCATAGATGACTTTCTCAGCATCTGTATGATCGGGGAAAGGAGCCGGTGAAAGTGAACCTGGTGTGGGTCGATACAAGGGTGAGCATAGCAGAGGGGTGGGCCGAGTCAGAAGAGGAGAAGGAGCCGGGGGTTGAGTCCTCAGAGGGAGACGAGCAAGACGACTAGAATCTCAATCATCACATCAAACCTGCTGCATCAACCACAGCTTGATACGCATCGATTGCTTTTGAATGAAACACAAGTCGGAAGGGCTTTGGACCCAAATCGGTGCTGCGTACGTTACAGCTAGAAGTGCACATGAACCAGCATGAACCAGCATGAACCAGCATGAACCAGCATGAACCAGCATGAACCAGCATGAAGCCTGCCAGAACAGAATCAATGTATTGTAACATGTGTGGCTCATGTTTCTGGTTGAGAAAACGCGACTAAAATAACTTCTTTCTTTCTTTTGTATTAAATGTCATGATATTTATTGTCCACATTATGTATGGATATGTCCTGTCATGCAGTTTCTATTTTCATCTCTGTATCTCTGATCATATTCTGACAGGAGAAAACTTTGCTACAGGAAAGTCTGTTAGTAAGATAAAAGGGATTGTCGGACACTATTTATTCTTCATCTTACACACGGGCTGTCAAGATAGTTTGACACTGCGTTAAAGCATTTTTTTTTTCCTTATCTGCTGCGAAGGTCCGAGGACAGAGGCTGTCTTCTGCTGAGCAGATGTTTTACAAATGCATGATATTGGGCTGTATGAATAAAATCATAGATTAGGAGTCATGGTCACCTTTATGACAAGCCAGTGCGGATACTATCCGTAATATCGCTGCAATCTTGGGTCATCGGGTCTGTTTGTGTGGCTCTCTGCCAGCCTGCTGAGTGAGATGTAATGCAATTCAAGGAGAATCCGCATCGATTGACGCCTGAGAGCGCGGGGGGAAACTCCTTCCCTCGCCAGCGCCTCAGAGGAGAGGACAGGGTCAACTGCAGGAAGTATTGAGTCATAGCTCCGGTCTCAAGTTTGCTCGTCGTGGAGTCCCAGTGATGAGGCTTTTTCAGAAGGCAAGTGAAACAGCCATTATGACGAACTGCAGATCTCAGGTCGCAGTTTTGTTTACAATGAGTGAGCAGGGAAAATGAAAGGAAGTGGATCATTCAGTCTTAAAGAAAGTAACATCCTACCTGGATCTGAAGTTGTGCTTTATTCGTTTCTCTATATTTAGCATGTGCACGCCGGCCTGACAGCGCTAATCCATGTGTTCAGAGGTGTGTCTGCGTTCGTACCATGCAAGCAGTGAAGTGGGCCGGGATAGGAGACTGGTTTGAAAGGCGCAGGGCTCGGGAGATGTCCGTCAGAACGGGGATCGTGCCGAAGTCCAGTTGTGGGCTCTGAACGTGGACTACTGGTCCCTGTCCGACACATGACAAGACCACCTCCTGGAACAGATTAGAGAACAGAATTAACTGTGTACTTTAGACAAAGACACCATTATCACATCATCACACGAGGACTCTCACTGACCAGCGGCGGCTGGAGGCTGCCGAACACGGCGATCCGGAGCGTGTGCTGCTGCCTTCCTAATGCCTTCGCCAGCAGACGCACAGGCAGCTCCTCTGAACTGTGAGGAAGAATCAGTGCTCTGGGTGACGAACTGACAAAACGCAGCGACGGACCCTCCTCAAATTCCTGGAAAACACGGGTGGACACGGAGGAAAACATCAAGCATACAGACTCGGTGTTTATAGTACATATAGAGTAACAACAGAAGGGTAGATGG
>NC_139923.1:27870885-27878385 GCF_963514095.1 Eutrigla gurnardus | reverse complement strand
AAGTCACTGTAAGCGGTTCCGGCTGTCCTGTGACAGTTAGCTGCAAGTCCTCAGAGAAAGTTCCCAGGATGCAACTGTGGAAGGTGACTTCCACAATCTGGCTGGCCCCGGAGGGAACAACACCTTCCTCGGGACTGAAGGAGAAACAGCGGCCGAATGTGGTGTCGGGGCTCGACAGCCTGAACGGGGCATCAATCAGTCCTCTGTTGGACACCTGCACCTGGATTACACAAAGAAGAACCCACTGAATCAACGCTCAAGTCGTGTCTTTCTTGTATACGAGTCCCACATTGTCAGTAATCAAGTCATTTGCATGCATTTATGTTCCGTGACACCACTTGAGGTCAGCTTTAGTAGAAGATAAAAGTGCTCCGGGAGCCTTATTTATTTTGCAGGAGCTGTTTGATGCCTTGAATACAATACTTAAAAGAGAATTGTGTGAGCTGTTTGTCTGAGACTGACAGTTTAGTACATTATTTGCACCTACGATTAATCTATTTGATCATGTCAACATGACATTTATGTAAAAAATACATACTTCAGTTGTGTCCATTTGTATAGAACAGTAATTCTGGTTGTTAAGTTCAGGTGATGTGTCTTAAACTGTAACGGTCCGAGGTCGTTGTCAGGCGATTCATGAAGGGAAACGCCAGCCTGTCCTGCTGCCTTCAGGTGCTGCAGGGATTTCATGAACTGAACATGAACTTCATACAGTTCAGCTCTGGACGGCAGATACCGGCTTCACCGTTCTTACTTCATAAAAGTCTTTGTCGCCAATGACTACGTCTTGCATGTCCATCAGGTCGTAGTTGAGCTGCACATCAGGTCCCAGGCCCTCAGCCTTTATCGTCAGGGGCAACCGAGCTTCGCGGCCTACGTGCACACACACAGGGAAACACAACAAAACATACTTTAGGGATTCTTATGCAGAAAGTGTTTCCAGTTTAAAGTTAAAACCTAAACTACTTGCTAAACATTCAATTTGCTGCAGCTTCTACTTTTCTCTCTGTGAAGGTATTTAAGGGCATTCGAGTTCAATCCTGCAGTTTTTGCTGAATAAGCTTCTGAATCTTTTTTTTTGCAAGATGAGGAATCAGTGTACGGGAGTCTTCGTTGACCTAGGCTGCTCAGGACTCTGAAAACATGGAAATTCATGTAAATGTGGCCTCCGGCTCAGAGGACACACGTGATGGCCACAAACAAATGTTCCCACAACCTCTTACTACCGCTGGGATGACTATATCGGGGCCTCATTTTCATGTCAATATGAAAATGAGATTAAGTAGCAATAAGTCATCCAGTGGTCAGAGCATTGAGGGGTTCCTGAATGCTGATGTCACACACTGAAGGAGGCGGTGACATAGTTGAGAGGAGCAACAGACGGACACGGTTTGCAACCCAGTATAGTTCGAGAAAAAAGGCACATTTGTATTAAATGTTGCTATAAAGTTATTAATACTCAGTGACCTTTAACTGAACTGTCAGAATTTGGTCCCAAATGCCACCCTGATCCAAACTCAACATGACATTTATCATCTTATGGGCTCATTCTAGGTTCCAAATTAGATGGAGTTTCAAATCTTCCAGCAAAATGGATCTTAAATGCCCTCTTTTATCTATTTGATGTTATATGTTTGAGATTGTAACCGTAGATAAAACTGATTTTTACTCATACTTGCAATGTGCTTTGCTATGTGAAACATCTAGCTCAGCTCTGACCTGTGACATCCAGATATATGGTTCGTTGGTACAGTTTGGCCTCCTGAGGCTTGAAGACGATGTGGAACTGTCCTGGGACCCTGGGCCATATTTCACCCTCCTGAGCCGTGCAGGGACGAGAAGAAAAAACAACATTTGTCATTTAATTCAAAGGAGATAAAGCAGACGTGCACCATAATGTAAATGCATCTTCTCTCACGCAGCAGAAACAGATTGATGGATGTTCAACTCCAGTCATTGTGGTTATTTATCTGCCTCGACTCAACACGTTGTTTCCACCCTCTCCTTCTGTTTTCCCCCTCTGCCAATGAAACCTGTCTGACTTGAGTGGAGGAGACACTGGCAGAAAAGGGGGGATGGCGGTGTCAGAACAGGTCAGGCTACCTGAAGGTCCCCGGGCAGAAAGGGTCTCGTCAGTGACCATCCCTGTTACTGAGGAGTCACGTTGGATTTACATTTGCAGCAGCAGAGTGGAAACATAACTCTTTGCGACAGATCTAATCTCAGATCTGATCTTTTCAGGGGGAATCCACAGCAGATTCCCATTTCTGTCCAAGTTACAGCCAGAATGCAGCAGACAGCATGTAGACAGAAGTGTTGTTCAGCCACAGGACGAAGCTTTTTGAAACCTTGAGTTCGGCATTTTGGCATTTTTACTACCAATGAAGCGACCATATTTGAACTGTGGAGGAGTGACAGGTGGATCTGACGAAAGCAAGCAGCAGAGCGGCACCCTTACTGGATCTGGATCCATCTGGATCCTGGTGCGAAGCTGTTTATAAAATGAGTTTCCATAATTCAAGGTCAACTTTACAGCTAAGGGTTAAAGTCATCTTAGTAGCTAACTAGCATTGGTAGCAACCTGTCAATCAGCAGAGAGTAGTAAGAGAGAAGTAGGACCATTTTCTCATAGACTTCTATACAACCAGAGAGGAGTCGCCCCCTGGTGACCAGCAGAGAGAAGTAGGACCATTTTCTCATAGACTTCTATACAACCAGAGAGGAGGCGCCCCCTGGTGACCAGCAGAGAGAAGTAGGACCATTTTCTCATAGACTTCTATACAACCAGAGAGGAGGCGCCCCCTGGTGGCCAGCAGAGAGAAGTAGGACCATTTTCTCATAGACTTCTATACAACCAGAGAGGAGTCGCCCCCTGGTGGCCAGCAGAGAGAGTGACAGTTTAAAGAACTCCCCCCTTGGTTTCAGTTTTTAGAACTGGAGGTTGCCCTCTGGGACAGAAACAGGAAAACACAGACACACATAAACACACCGCTGGTTCCACAGTTAGGCAGCTGTCTGAGAGGACCAGACGGTAGTCCTTCACGGCCTGGCTTCTGCGGTCCTGCAGGGCTTTGGACAGCAATGGGAGGCGATGGATCGCTGTGGGGTCGGACTCGCACTCAACCAGCAAGCGCTCCCTCTCCCCCGCCTCCTTCTCTTGGAACGCTGAGCTCTCCCTAGAGACATGGAGGACGGGAGGAAAGGTGAAGGGCAAATAAACCCCACAGAGAAACGAGGAGGTTCAGAGAAGATGAACAAAGAGTCACATGTAAAAAGAAAACGATGGAAATTTAAGCTATTTCTGGCAACACATGCTGTGGTAAAGAAGAAAAACACACAGCAGGTAATTTTACTTTGTATGCAGCGAGAGGGAGGAGTTTAACAGCCCACATCTTATCTTGGTGAATCGTGTGTGCATACATACCTCAAGAAGCTCAGGGCCTCCTCTTGCAAGCTGGGCCATACTGTCCAACAGTACTTCAGAGGGATCTCACTGCTGTAGATGAGGGATACGGAGCGTACGCTGGCCAGGGAAATGTAAGTGTTATTCAACTGGACAGAGTCAGGCTCCAGACGGATGTCCAGCTCCTCACAAGCTCCATGCAAGTCGATGTGCAGGTCTTCACCTGGGCAGAAGACATGCAGAAACAAATCAAATCTGTCTTTTTCACTGGTTTTGTAACTTTTGTACTTGAGTTCACCCCTGTTGTATTTATTATGTGTGTGTGTGTGTTTTTTTTAATGTTGTTTATTGCTACTGCGGTAGAACCAATTCCACCTCGGGGACAAATAAAGGGCTTGAACTTTTTTTTTAAGACTAAAGAAAAACAAGTGCACTACAATTCAGGGAATCATTTCAACAAACAATAATCTTAAAGCCGCCACGTCTTCAGGACTCAAAGGAGTAAAATGATGGCACATACGGAAAAGTAACCATAAAATATGTAGTTAAAATCTGTGACATTAAACAATACGCAACAGAAAACTCAAACGGGACATCAATATACTGCTGTAAAAGGAAGTTGGGATTATGTAATGCATTCATTCACACAACGTAAGGCTCCGGCCGAATGTGGGCGGTAGAGAGAGGAGAAACTCAAAGTGGAGTCAAGGACACGCTGCAAAGAAGTCTAGCTTTGAAAGACTGGATCGGGATCAAAAAGGAGCCTCGCCTCTCAAAATATCCTGGAAAACTGGCATCCGAGACAACACACCTCATCATGCTGCCAAAGCCTCTTTTTTGAGATGCAGGGATTTGAAATGCATCAGGCTGAAACCTATATGAAATGTTGAAATCACAATTCAATATAATATACACTGCAACAAAGTGGATCTTCTCTGGAGTAACAAACACAAGGGATGCATGGTTAATAGGACGTCTAATGAGTCTCCGCGGTAACAAAGTGCCACCGCCACACGTTCAGCAGTGGAAGAATAAGCTGCAACAAAAATAAGATGCAAAACAAGGTTTTGTATAAAGCCACCGACATCAATGCCGTATGTAAATGTAGGGAGCTTTTGTTTACATTCAAATCATTAGGAGTGGAGCTTTAAAGCTTGTGGAAGGACACTGTTTATTCTGAGATTATTTATATGGCTGTGTACCTGCAGAGGTGAGATTCCTCACATTTGGGATGAAATATCAGGGGACGTGTGAATACTCTGAACACTACAGGGTTCTTCTTTCCACGTTTCTGTGGCCCACCATGTCTTTGATACTACATTTCCCTGGTGTGACTGAAAACACAGATACTTTGGTCGATCGAATCACGAGGAATGAAAACTGAGATCAAAGCGACACGCAGGATTTTCCCTCATTTGCAAACTGTGCATCAAATCCGACGGGTATTTCAGTTAATTGTGCTTGTTGTGCTTTCCAAAGCGTGTCTCTAGCCAAAACCAACCATGGAGAATTGCCATTAATGACTTTACAACGATGAACGAAATGAATGAGTAGTTTCAAGTGCAGGATGGTGAGAGGAATCCTGCTCTTGGCCTGAAGATTAGAAACTTGACTCTGGTTTGACGGTGCAAAAACAAAATTGAGGTCTGGATCTGCACCAGTGCACTTCCACTGAGTCCAACGGTGTTTAAATAAAACAAGGGCATGCTGTCATTGACGCAGAGCACCAAAAACCATCCAGTTGCAAAGACGCAGTGGCAGCAGGTTCAGGGTCGCAGCCCATTTCCACATGCAGCAAGGAAACAGGAGTAAACATCACTGTGTGCCATGCTTAGACATTAGAAATGCAGGGTCAACACATTTTACATAAGGCACTTTTATACTACTATTAATGCTGGAATAAATTACAAATGCATGTAACATTTGGTGTTTAACCACCACATGGTGATCTCTCTCTCTCTCTCTCTAACCTAACATCATTTGTTTTCATTAAACCTCGACTTAATGAGGACACTTACGAGACCTGGCACCAGATGAACAATTCAATGAAGACGCTACACTTCTTAAGAAACTGCATACCATCAAACAGAAAGTACAACTCAATGACAAACGATTGATTAACCTTCCACAATAATAATAATCACATGTTCACCGGGAAGGTTTCAAGCTGCTCAACGGTGCCTTAACAGGCATCACTTTAAATCCATCTCTGGGCTTAAACACGATGAGCAGAAGTGATTACTAATTGGGATGCCTTGTTTCTGAGTAACATGAAAGCCTCAGAGGAAGTAACACTCTCCCAGTGTGATGCATCAATAACAAACTGACCCCGGCACTGATTGAGGGGGGAGGAAAAAAACACAAACCACAATACTTACAATAACCATACAGTGGGAAAAAAACACAAATTCAAGGGGGTGCTCATGTTCAACGATCCAATTATCACTGAGATTTCCATCATGTACATTACCTAGAGGCAGAAAGAGGGAATACAAGGAGAGAGAGCCTGGCACAGTTCCAACAGTCTTTGCTTTTCGACTGGCAGCAGCCATGAGAGATCAGCGGACGGGGGTAGAAGAGAGAGAAGAGACGACACGGAGGACGGAGAATGAGTGATAGAAGGAAATGAGGCAGAGAGAAAGAAGAATGGGAGAATACAGAGAGAGAAAAGCAATTATCTCCCAGCATCCGGATGCTATGACAGCAGCTGACAGGCAGGGAGAGCTGCAGCTTATTGCTAAGCTTTCATCATGGCTGTCCACCAAACAACACACACACATGCTTTCTCTTCCCGTAATTCTCTAGCGAGAGAAGTTCTAACCCCCTCAGCAGTGTGTGTGTGTGTGTGTGTGTGTGTGTGTGTGTGTGTGTGTGTGTGTGAGGCTTGTACGTTATAGGTTGGCCTGTTTGTTTATCTGCTTGGCTGCTGTGCTGGAGTCCCCTCGGTGCTGCAGCCCCGTCAGCGGATGCCTCAGCGTTCCTAAGAGCTGTTCGTCTTTTCATTTAAATCAGCAGCAGTGACAGATGACAGGGGTGTGTGTGTGTGTGTGTGTGTGTGTGTGTGTGTGTGTGAGTGACACAGACTTCTCTGCTCACTTTTAAGACAGAACAAGGATTGTCTAACACACCGAGGTGGAAAACAAGTGAGCTGAGCAAGCTATGATTTTTCAAAAGCTGCTACCGGCTTTTAGGTGACAAACGGGAAATAAAGACGCAGTGTGTACCCACGTTGAGTAGTGTAGTGAACATGCAACACACACACACACACACACACACACACACACACACACACACTCACACACGGCTCATGCTGAAGTCTTGGTGGGTCCCCCAGCAGGAGTAAAGCCTTTCGCAGCGTGCTGACCCTGAAACATACATGAGCGTGAGGGAAAGGTGCTAAATTAAAAATGATAGTCCTCCTGATGGGCTGTAAGTGGTGTTCTGGACCCGGGCTGGCCCTCCCATTATAAAAGCTTAATGCTGCTGAGCCGTTAGTTGCTACTCCTTCAGCACACAGCCAATCAGCACCTTCAAAGCTCAAAAATACTCTCATAGTACACACAAAAAGTGAAGAAAGTACACTCATCCACCGACGGATATTCTTTTATTGATCCCGAAGTTAAAGAGCTAGACATCAATATTTTCATCAGGTCTCTCTTTGCTCAGGGGAACAGCATCACAATAATGAAATGATTAAAAACTCAAAATGAATGAATATAAATCTAAATCAGAACAGCTCGGCTCTTATCCACCACAATCCAATCATAAGCAGTTCACAAGGTGACTTTCAGGAAGACTACTACTGATAACAGAATCACTGTCGCGTCAGCATGCTGCTGAATTTTCACACACACACACACACACACACACACCCACAGTGCTGCACAGTAAAAATGGGGGTAGTGCACCGTGGAATATCCACCCAGGTGATGCATAGCTAACAACGGCCGTCCTCCTGTATGCGTTTAACACCCTGGAATGATTCCACCTGGACGACTCTGAGGGAGCCGTGAAGCTGAAATCAGCTTCAGAGGAGACTTTGATGCGGCCTGCTCGGGTCAGGAGGAAAGCTGATGTGCTTGTGATTGAAGCGTCCT
>NC_139923.1:27823385-27865885 GCF_963514095.1 Eutrigla gurnardus | reverse complement strand
GCAAAAAAAAACGGGTCCTCCTAATTATGATGATGGGGGCATTTAGTAATTTAATGGACATTTCACAAACTTTTGATGGCACTTTGCTCCAGGCCCCCTATTAAATGACTCTAAAAGCACAGAGCATTCAGTCACATTGGTTGCCCTTTGCCCATCAATTAGTGCCTGCTGACTAAGGGGAAGCAGCTTTGGTACACTGTAAATGACCTTAGCAGGTGGCACACGCTCTGTATGCAGGGGATTCATGGTGAAAAGACCAGTAGTTTGAATCTCATTTACCCTTTTATTATGTATTTTTCTTTTTATTTATACATTAGTTCAGCCCACATGACAGGATGTTGAACAGTATGGTAACTGGTGCCGGCTGTCCAAATACAATGTATGTTTCAATGTATTTCTTGAGTCTCAACTGCTGCGGCGGACTCCCCTGGGTTTTTAATTCTCCGAGATGAACGTCAGCAGCTGAGGCGTGTCGGCAGATGACAAAGCTAATGGCGTCCAGCTTTTATCTGTCGCCATAATCTGTTGTCACTGCCACAGTTGATTTAGATGGTGTTGGACCTGCCTTCGAGGATGTGTTTCAAGTTCAAACAACACATGGGAGGTGTTTTTTATGGTTGCTGTCTCAGTACATAACTTCACCTGGATATCGCAATAAAATCACATGACTTATTTCCACTGTAAACAGGCTCGGAGGCAGGCAGGAAAAGGGGATGACACTTACGTGCTACTGATACACCATAAAAACATACCAATACACCTAAAATACAAATAAACATATAAAAGTTTCTCCCCACATTTTCCTACCTGCCTTTTTATTTTTGGGCTATTCCATTTGACAGGATACACCGGCCCTCATATTCAAACCATGAGTTCCTAATTTACTGTAAACACCTTGTAAAAAGTAATGCATGACTTTGCAGATTCTTGAAGACCCATGATCAGTTTTAACTTTAGAATTCTACCTTGGACAGGGAGCCAGATGACCTCTTTGAAATGATTAGGTTAATTATAAGGTTACGGCTCATACACATTCTCAGACTGAGACGAAGGATCATTTTTCTTCTGACGTATTTGAAGCGTATATTTTAGTTGTGCAACTGTTCCGGGTTATGAAGGTGTATTCATAGTGGTTTTGAAGTTTTACTGGTGTTTCCTCATTGTTTCCTCATCAACAAACTTGGATGTTCTTGTCTGAAACTTTGTCTTTGAATTGACCTTCTCAGTAAAAGACTCTAACAGGAAAATATGACTGAATCAATACCGAGGTCTCCCCATTAAAAACCTATTTCCTTAAATGTAAACAGCAACTTGTCACCGTGAATTTCACTTCTTAATGAACTTAGTGGAGTAGGACCATCTGAACCCTGACTGAAGATCATAGAACATGTTACACCTATTTAAAATATATTCATACAGAGCTCTTTCCAGGATTTTACTTTAAATACTCAGATTCAGGCCTGACTTATAAATAAAGCAGTAACTCTGGTATCTTTACATTCCAGGGTGGATTGTGATTGAATCGATTATATAAGGGAGATGTATTATAATGTGACATACAGGGAGCAGTGCAGCATCTCTCAGGAAGTCAGCTGGGAAGCGATCCAAGCCGGCAGCTTTTTTGAGTGTCCAAGCCTCAGAGTGTGATGTAGTGCTGTAATTGTTATCCGGGCAAAAGAGAATAGCTCTTCCCCGATCCCCTTCGGACTACAAATCCTGTTTCACCTGAGGTTACCCGTAGACTCCTGTTTTAAATGATGAATGGACCTGCATTTCTATCGCACTTCTCTGGTCTTTTGGACACCGATGGCAGAGGAGCCGCCTACCCATCAGGATCTAATCTAACTCATTCACACCGGCTGTGCCATCGGCAATTTGGGGTTCAGTATCTTGCCCAAGGACACTTTGGCATGTGAGCCACCCGCCCACTGTTTTAACTGGACGTTTCTGCTCTAAAGAACTTGCCACGGTAGTAAAAAGTCTCATTAAAGCTTTCTGCAACCATAAACCCGGTGATATCCAGACCTATATTGTTTGTAATTTGTTATTCCTTGGTCTGGAAATGACTTAAGGGTCGACCCAACTTTTTTGAATAATTTTTTTGTTCATCCATCTTCGTCCTAAAGTAAAGATTCTTGGCCTCCTCTACTTTCTTTGCAGGTAATTTCTAGTTTTTCTATTTAATATGAAAACTTGGCACCATATTTCCTATAGTATTTAAGTATTTTTTTAAAAATAAATAGAGTCTGGAATTTGCCACAGCTTTCCGTGACATTAGATCAATTCATATTCTTAAACACATCCTTAAACCTTCTAAGGGTTTTACTTTGAATAGAATTGTGAAAGTAAACTGGGGTCCTCTTGGCCTTCCTTGTACAGTAAACTCCACACACATCAACACCACATCAGAATATTTGCAATTATCTGGGTATTGTTGTCACAATATAGTAGAAGCATGGGAAGTTATAGATCAGTGGAGGTATCACAACATCGGCTGGTATTTACCGTGCGATGCGTAGTGGTGCTCATATCATGTGGTTCCAGGATGCGGGGCTGGTGGCCCTTGTTGGTGTTAATCAGGCACTCCTCTTACTGTCACTTCTCCTGAGGGTAAACAGCTGGAGTCACCTGCAAACAGACAGCAGTTCAGGATATGATGTCAACTGCACTGATCTCCTGTCTCTTAACTCAGCACATGACTGTTACCTCTGCTAAAGGAAAGGATCACGAGCACAGGAGCTGTAGACTGTCACCTTAAAGCTGTCAGCTATGGCACATAGACGGCCGTTTTAAGAACTGATTTAATGTGAGTAGTCTCCCCTTCAGTGAGGACGATCTGCTGCATGTTGTGGTTAATATCCTCTCCATCCTCCGGCACCTCTTAATCAGTGCACCAGAAGCAGAGAAACATCTAACTGCACTTAGCCTATTTCAAAGTTAGGTCAGAAGGATTTCAGCTTAAAATCTAAATTAATAATGTAGCAGATGGGGTTATTGTACATGCATTATTCAATAGCTGCCAGTTAGGTGTGTCTTCATAATACACTGCATTCTGTTATGGTGACTTTTCCTAGAGTGTAATCGCTTTGTGTTTACATGGAGAGAGGCTGGCATAATAAGACCACAACAGTGTGCTGCGGGTATATTTATTGCTTTATTTACAAATGTTGAATATTATATAATATGTAAAATATTCTGACATGACGAATATACAGGCAGGATTGAAACGTGCGTGAATAATTTGTGGGACGTTGATGTTGCACTGCTTTGCACCTTCGTGATGTGCTTATTATTAATCTCTTTATTGTAGTATCAGCTCATGATTTTCAGACTTAATACATTTTCTGTCTGTAAATAGTTCTTGTATTGTTTGTCTGTAAATAGTTGCTCTCTTGAAAATGAGACTGTCAATGAGACAACCTGTATAAATAAAGGTTAAATAAAAATGAGAAAGGCTTGAAAACCACCAACTACAGTCAGATATCAACCGTTTTGTTCCCTGTGAGAAGAAGTCAAAGGTAATTATCAGGCCATTCTGTCACTTCTTTTAAAAACCATGACGTAACGGTCACGAGAAATTGGGCTCCTGAGTTAGTTCATTAAAAAAACCTGATTGATTTTTACCTGCAGGTACTTCTAATTATGTGAAGAAGCTTCAGGCTGGTATAATGACGTCACCTCACCTTTTTTATTTTTGGTCCACCTCCACTTAAAAAATGGAAGAGAAGTGTCCGTTTTAAAGTTAATACACGATAATTAAACGTTGTTTCCCCCCCAACCTACTGTGATGCTAGCAGATACACTTAGCACGTATGCTAATGTGGCTACAGGCTAACTGTAAGTTTAACGTTAAGTTCGCTAACGTATATATCTGTTACGTTCTCTTTAGCTTAACGCTAGGCTTCCTCAAGTTAACGTAAAGCCGTTACGTCCTCTTTAGCTTAACATATACACGTTAAGTTCTCTTTCGCTAACTATATTAAATTAATTAGGTTACTTGCGTTAATTAGTATTAGACTGGTCGTTACATCTAGTGTCGCCGTGACGTTGACGTTAGTCCGTAAAACACGCCACGTCACTTGACGTAAGCGTTTAACATTTAGCAGTTAGTAATAAGTAATACAATAAAAATGAAGTATTAACCTACCACTCCGTAGGTGAGTACCCGGTTATCGTTGTAGTTCGTTGCCCCTGGTAACACACTACATAGACCTTACAGTAAACGGGTTTCTGATTGGCTGCGACAAAAAAAAACGGCTGGATATGGTGCGTTTGAGGGAAATTTGTTTTCAGGGCTTTCTGCCAGAAATCCTCTTGATTCAGGCGACAATCCTGCTTTGTTCGCTTTAGAACATTATTATATTTTTGTTTTCTGGTAGAAAACACTAAAGGCAGACCCCTCTCATGTACAACAAGTGTATTTAAAAATAGATAATACGTCTAAAAGAAATGTGATTTTCCTACATTTTCACTCATCAAAGTAATGCAGTGTTTGTCAAAAGTAAGAAACGCTGGTGAAATCACAGGTGGAAGAAAGTAGGGGCGAACTCGTCTGTTTGTCACGTGACTCGTCACACTGGTTCTCCCTCCAACACCAGAGGGCGCTGTATTTAAAAACCCCAACAGTTGTGTGTGTGTCATTTGCTCTTGACATGTATGTCACTGTAGTCCCAGGTAAAAAAAAATATATATATATATATATATTTCATTTGCAATATTTATGAGATGAAATGCATTATAAATTAAGAATGTTTTATTTTTATTATTAGGAAATAAACTAAACTGTGTGAAGTGGGTAAAGTCTATCCGATGACTCAGATGGTGTCAGTGACAACATTTTAAATTCTGCTGACTTAGTCGGTTTCATTCATTCATGCTTTTGCTTTTTAACTGAAATCTCTGGGGGGGGGGGGGGGTATAATGACATGACAGTCATGTTTAAATATTCTCTTCCGTTGGCTGTGAGACAATAAAATATGAATTACATTAAAACCTCACATTGTGGTATTTCAAAGCCTTCTCCACGTTGCCACACATTCATTAGCATATTTTTTCCTTTTTTTTGTGTTGTTGTTGACGTCAAATTTTACTATGTCTAAGGTGAAATACTGGCATCAGCTTGTGCAGTAAAATTAGGCCTGTTTGTACTGTATTGTAGAATGTTAACTTCCCCATTGTGTTGAAATTGTTGTGTTTTTTTTAAATAATGCCTGATAGTCGATGGAAACCAAAAAGAAACCAGAAATGGAAGAAGCAGATTTAAACTACGGGTTCTTTGAATATTTTAAACATTTTAAAACAAATTACTTAACTAACTTATTTATTTAATTAATTAATTATTAAGGACGTGAACTCAAGTGTCTTCCAGCCTCGGACTTCACACAAAATGATGGTTGTCTATGATTTAGCTTGTCGTTTAACAGCTGTTGTTGTTGTGTGTGTGTGTGTGTGTGTGTGTGTGTGTGTGTGTGTTTGTGTGTGTGTCTGTGTGTGTGGTGGTAGGGGGGGGGGGGGGGGAGGTTGTGCTTTCTTTGCCATCACTTTCAGTCTTTCCTTGTAGCCCATGAGTCAGCACATTGCATTGTTACCCATTGTGTGTGTGTGTGTGTGTGTGTGTGTGTGTGTGTGTGTGTGTGTGTGTGTGTGTGTGTGAGAGAGTGTGAGAGAGTGTGAGAGGGGGGGGGGGGACTCGTCTTACATGTTCAAGCACATATCCTGCAGCGTTTCAACCAGACTCAGTGTTGGCAAGTTGTTGATTAGTTGTTGCTGATCTGACATCAGATTTCTCTCTCTCTCTCTCTCTCTCTCTCTCTCTCTCTCTCTCTCTCTCTCTCCCTCTCTCTCTCTCTCCCTCTCTCATTACTTCCCCCTCCGTTCCCAGCTCTGCCTCTAGAGTCTGTGAACGGATCACTGAGCTGCCCAGTCTGGTAGAAAATTGGATTTAGTCTTCTTCAAAGGGACCGGCAGTCATCTTAGGCCCCGCCCCCCGCCCCCGCCCCCCTTTCGTCCTGTGCGCGGTGACGTCATCGCGCGTTATGACCTCGGCCGCGCCGCTCCGCCCGCCGCCGCAGCAGCAGAGTGTCTCCTCCATCCACCGGCTCCGACTAAACACGAAGGCTCATCAGCAGACATGGAAGCCGCATCCTCGTCGTCCTCCTCCGCCTCCTCCTCCTCCTCCACCTCCTCCAGTCCGTCCAGGTAAGATCGAGCCTCCTGGTTGTCAAGGTTACCCTGTATGTTTAGGGGTATCCGTCTAATTACTGAAGTTGTAGCCAGATGGTGCGGGCCTGTGTGCCATTTGAGAAGCGCTTTATCCCCCCACGAGGATTAGGATTTCCCTCTCTCTCTATCTCTCCCTCTGACGTCATCGTTTGTCACAGGTGGTGGATACTCGTTTCTTGATGCAAAAAAGGCGATCTTGCGTTCAGCTGGGTGGGGGGGGGGGGGGGGGGGGGGGGGGCATATAAAGAGTCCTGGCAGCACCATGGACAGCTCCACGCACAGCTGGCCACTTCCTGCTGCTGGAGTTAAACGTTCACTCTGCTGTTACATAATACACACACACACACACACACACACACACACACACACACACACACACACACACACACACACACACACACACACGGGATACGGTTGTGACATTCAACATCTATCTTATTGTAAGAAACACACAAAGAAGAAGCAAGAAATAAAGATGCTTGATAATTAAAATTCCACACATTGATAAATAAGTGTGTGTGTGTGTGTGTGTGTGTGTGTGTGTGTGTGTGTGTTCTATACAAACATGTCACATGAACCATCACTGTGAACTGTATATTTACATATGCACTACATCTTCTTTATATTTCTATCCATACAGATATTGCTGATAAAAACTGCAACAGACTGTGAACACTTCTTCCTCCTCTTTTGTACAAATACCTTTATTTTTTAGTCTATATTTGTATTCTTTACATCTCTATGTACTCTTTACTTTTGTCTTAAATAGCGACATATACCGATACTTAAGGGTTCTTTTTGGAGCTTGCATCGAATGAGGGAAACTGTTGGAGGATTGAACACCGGGGGCTACGCTGCTGTTTCCTGGTGTTTTAATAACAGAGCTCCAGGCACACAGAGGGAACACTGACAAGCTTTACTACCTGATTAATAACCAGAAACACGGGCTGCTTCATGTAGCACCTCCACACATTTCCCATGACATCAAGCATTGTGACATTTACACAAAGAGTACCTGCAGTTATTCCAATCGCAGGACTGGATTTGTGCCAAACTAAACTTGCTCTTCTTGTCAGTAGTGTTACTTGTTGCAGTTTGAACCTGCTGAAAGGAAATTCCTGCAGGTGCAATTAACATTCTAGCTTTATAAGAGTCTTCATCCAGCAGTGTACCGTTTCCTGCATGTGTTGTTTTACAAGTCCGTGCTGCTTTCCTGCTGTTAAACACTCCCAACAACGATCTAATCAATACTTTCCTGCATATTTTGCATAGTTGTATAGTTTGTATCCCCGTTTACTCTCGTCCTCAGGCGGCGGCGGCTCCTTAATCCCAAACTTGAGACATTTATAGTTTGCTACTGTTTAACCTGAGTCAATATAATCTTTGCGTTACTTTCAGATACACGTATGAGAACTACAAGGAGACAGCTGACTGGCTGTTGGCCCACACGCAGCAGCGTCCTAAAGTCGCCATCATCTGTGGTTCGGGTCTGGGCGGACTGGCAGACCTGCTGACTGACAAGACCACCTTCCCTTATAAGGACATCCCCCGCTTCCCCATCAGCACTGGTACATTATCTGTAAAACTGTCAAAAAAACATTCTACGTGTGTGGAAACTGTACATAAGCAGCTGTTCATACTGTGTGTGTGTGTGTGTGTGTGTGTGTGTGTGTGTGTGTGTGTGTGTGTGTGTGTGTGTGTGTGTGTGTGTGTGTGTGTGTGCAGTGCCGGGTCATGCCGGTCAGCTGGTTTTCGGGAAGCTGCAGGGCCGTGAGTGTGTCTGCATGCAGGGGAGGTTCCACTTCTACGAGGGTTACAGCATCCAGACGGTGAGATAAAGTACACATGAAATACTCACGGTACTTTGTAAACTACCTTAAAGGTTGAGTAGGTGATTCTTTTCAGAAACACTTTTTGTTATATTACTTGAAATCGTCGTAACGTATCGATAGCAATGAATACATCAATGCTCTGACATAAAAAAATCATGTAAAAAAGTAATCTGTGGCCGTGGCAGGACTAAAAAACCTCTGTCCAATCAAAAGAGTTGGGGGCGGGACTTTGGCTGTTCAGAGATGCATTCAAAGTCAAAGCCTCTGTGGCTTTTACTGTCATTAACAACAAAATGGTTTTGTAAAAAAAAATGTACTGGAAGAGTCAGAATAAAAGATGCTAAGGTCAGCATGCTAACATGCTTACAGTGAAAATGCTAACATGCTAATTTTTCACTAAAGGAAATATCTGAATGCAATCCCTCCTATAGTCTTTGAGATATTTGAATCTGGTCCAAAGTGGTGGACCAACATTTTAATGTGTGACATGTTTCACACAGTGAACTTTGTACTTCGTTATGCTGTAATTATATTATATTATATTTTCCGTCACGAGCCAACTGGTCCTTTTTGAAACCTCGCCGATGTTAAATGATCTACTAGCGCCGGATAACCGGACTAAAGCTGCCGGCTCCGACTCACTGAAGGAATCTTGGGGCCTAATCTTTAAACCACGGAACAACACCAGCTAACTCTGGTATTCCAGTCAAGGAGAGAGACATTCATTCATTCAGTACCACATGATCTCTTTATTTGAAGATCCAGTTAGAACACTGGCCTGAGGATTGTAAACTGCTTGTAAAGTTGATTATTTTGCAGCTCTAACCTTCTTTCATATAGTCACATACCCTTAAAAAATCATCTTCAATCATGATTTTGCAACTCTCTATATAAAATGGTTTAACATTGGTGAATGAGTCTATGATACAGCACCACAGCTGGCTCACTATTTACTGCGAATGTGGAATAGTGTCAATATGGGACCGGCCTTTGGCCCGCGGATACACTGTATACCCTGAACCATAAAATCACCTCCACACATATTATGCTGGTATAACAGCCGGATGCATTACGAGCGTCCTGGCTTGGACTTTAGACAGAGAGAAAAGGAAGCCTTCAGTTGAAGCTCCACAACCCCCCCGAGCCAACAAAGGTACATTTCCAGATATAGCATCACCGATATGCTCCCTTGGCAAAGAATCCTAAACTGAACAGAAGACCAGATTACCCTGCAAATTAATGACTTTGTATCACCATGGTAACACACCAAACCAAGGTGGTTACCATGGTGAACGTAAGCCTCTAAATGCATAACATGAGCATAGCATTGTCACCGTTGGCATGCTAGCGTGCTAGTGTTAGCGTTAAGCTCTTTGTCGCTAGGCTAAATGTTCAACGTTCACACCTCCAGGACAGCTTCTAGCCGAACTGGTAATATACCCTCATATTTGTTGGCACAGTGGCTAAATTGTTGTTATTTTTGATACTGAAAGGTTCAAATCCCTTTTGTTGCACTATTAAGATCTCATAGATGAGGATCCAGGGGAGAATCCCCCCCAACCAAGGTGGTTACCATGGTGAACATAAGCCTCTAAATGCATAACATGAGCATAGCATTGTCACCGTTGGCCAGATGAAAGGGTAGTACGTTTATTAAGATCTCATAGATGAGGATCCCCTCCTCGTCAGGTGACATCAATAATCATTGACTGGAAACTAACTTAACACTGAGAGCCTTTTTGTTGAATAATTTAAAGCCAGCTCTCTATTAACAGCTTCCCTGCTGCAGTGTAACTACCGGCCAGCATGTAAGCGGCTTACATTCTTCATATCCCCGACGAAGACGAAGTCAACCTACAACACGTTTCTAATATGCAAAACTCACATCAAACGGGGCCAATGTTCCCGAACGACAGCGCTGACCTTATCAAGAAAACTACTTGAAGCACAGTTCTGCACTTACTAGCAAATCACTTTCAGGGGCCAATCCCAGCCGCAGAGAAATGTGGAATAGGAACGGGGGAAAAAGCAATTTCCAAATGCGACGGCGGAGAGAAGTCATAGACGTCGTCCTGTAGAGTAACGGCAGACCCACAGTTGATTCTGACGTGAAACACAAGTCTGCTGACATCAGCAATAATAATATAATAGAATAATGGGCCCTCATGTCATGCATGTTTATCTTCTGTTCTCTCATTTTGTGTTTTCTCAATCCTTTATTGGACGTGAGGTACAAAGTATATAAGATGTAGTACAAAAGAGAACAGCACAAAGAGATAATTTATGGAAGGATATTTAGAGAGGACTACACGTTGAAGCCTTTTTGTTATTCAAATCAGAAATTAGATGTATAGAATGTTTAACCTCATAGAGGAAAGATGATTTTTTTTATTAATTTTGCCATAAGAATGAATACATGTATTATAAAGCAGAGGTCTTCAATGTTTTTCAAGGCTTAGAGACTTACATATCGTATAAAACTGTGTTGCTTATTAAAGCGGGCCAATAATAATGTGTAGTCCCACGTATAAAAGTACTGTGTAATGATAAAGCCGTTAAAATAATAATTGTTGACAGATTCATATATTTTATTCTACATCACAACTTCACATTAACTCAATAATTAACATTCATATTTGCTTATTAGATGTTGTGTTAATGTGACATATTTTGAATTTTGGAAGAAAAAAAAGTTTGGGATGAAATCATTTGGGGAGCCCCTGCTGTAACTGGGAAACCCCGTTATAGATCTCAGTTATAAGTATTTTCTTTACTTTTAAAAATACAGAATACCACATTCTCGTTGTAAATACGGTGAAGCTGCTGAAGTCTTTACCAGACTGTTCTGGACTCATCGTCGTGACCCTCGTCCCTCCAGGTGACGTACCCGGTGCGAGTCTTCCACCTGCTCGGCGTGGAAACGGTGATCGTGACCAACGCGGCGGGGGGGCTGAGCGGCAGCTACGAGGTGGGAGACATCATGCTCATTAAGGATCACCTCAACATGCCGGGCTTCGCGGGGCAGAACCCGCTCTGTGGACACAACGACGAGAGGTATACACGTCTATGCCATCTTTGAACTTTGAACTCCTGCATTGTCCCGTTCATGAATCCGACGTCCCTGCAGGTTCGGAGTGCGTTTCCCCTGCATGTCGGACGCCTACGACCGCCAGCTGAGGGCTCTGGCCAAGCAGACGGCGGGGGAGCAGGGCTGCGACGGCTTCCTGCAGGAGGGCGTGTACTGCATGCTGGCCGGGCCGACCTACGAGACGGTGGCGGAGTGCAGAGCCCTGCGGGCGCTCGGGGCCGATGCCGTGGGTCAGTGCAGCTTCTCGCTTAGAGGGACGCCAAGAACAGATAATGCGCTGAACGGGGGAGAAGAATCCTGAATATTTTAGTCGTATCTCCTCCAAGAATGTAAATGTAAGCAGCAGGATGTTCTGAATGTAAAAGGATAGGCCATAGGTGGAGATCGTTTCAGATTCAGTATTCAGACCCTTAGAACAAAGTTATCTAATCTCATCCTCCTCTTATTGCCTTCACAACCCCCAAACCTCCTCTTTTGTTGCAAATAGACTAACTTTTAGTCTTTTAAAACCTCCTGTTCCATTGTTTTTATTGAGAATGATCTTTTTTCAAACAGCAGGGAGAGGAAAAGAGGGGACGTTTTGCTGCTTTGTAAATGTTGTTGAAGTCCCATAAAACATAAAGGTCCTCCGTGAATTTAATGAGCTGAATTCACAGTGAATAGCAGGACGCACGTCGTCTGGTTTACTGCAGCATGAGCACTGCAGTGATTCAGTTGCAATAAACGGATAAAAATAAAAACGATGACCACGTTTTGCAGTGTAAGTCCAAAGTCGAGGTTTGTTAGGTCTAACTACTTTTAAAAACGCTGGTTTTCTGAATGGAGTCTGGTTGATGGTGCTAGGCTACGCTAACATTGTAGCTGCTCCATCAACACTCCAAATAAGGTCATCTAGACATAAATACAGCAGAGACCTTGTTGTTTGGACTGTAGATTTGGACCTATAGGTCTCTTTCTATTATAATCATTATATTTTTACCTGTGCAGGCATGAGCACGGTGCCGGAGGTGGTGGTGGCTCGCCACTGTGGCCTGCGTGTCCTGGGTCTGTCCCTCATCACCAACAAGGTCGTGACGGACTACGACAGCACGGAGAAGGTGAACCACGAGGAGGTCTTGAGGACCACCGAGCGCAGAACCCAGGACCTCCAGAGGTTCGTCAGCCACCTCATCGCCAAGATCTAGCACCGCCAACCTGAAACCTGCAGACAGAACCACGAGCTTTGAACATATGATGAGGAAGAAGTAGGTGCAGATGGAGGCGGGGACTAGTGGATAAGTCTGGGTGTTGCATTTTGGGTAGCGGGGGATAGCTGTTGGGGGTTTGAGGTGTAGCAGAGTAAAGATGGTGTCTAGTTTTCACCACCCTGGATTCAGGCCTTCTACAATATATTTGTGTAGCCACGCCCAGCTGTGATGTCACAGGGTACTGACACGCCCCTGCAGCACACTTTACATTTACAAGTCGCTCTTTGATTGTAAATATATCATCTACTGGGCATGTTGACCTTTGGATCCAAATCCAGAGTCCCGTGGTGGCTAATTATGATTATAGCACACCATCAGGAGACCGAGCTCTCTTTGATCCCTGATCGGGGATCAATATGC
Organism: Eutrigla gurnardus; assembly: GCF_963514095.1. NCBI lineage: Eukaryota > Metazoa > Chordata > Actinopteri > Perciformes > Triglidae > Eutrigla > Eutrigla gurnardus. The sequence goes on along the minus strand of NC_139923.1, from coordinate 27,853,136 downwards.
GTGTTTCTATCCTGCGGTAGAGCCGGAGTGTACCGCTTTAGTGCTTCTAAATATTATAATGAATGTGTGGAAACAGACGGTTTATGGTTTGTGCTGCTCAATACTTGTGACTGCATTTGTTCTCGTCTATACTGAAGCGATACCCTCCATTTATTTATACTTACATTTTGTTTTTATATGAACACATGCTGGATTCTTATTTGCCTTACGCGTTAGAGCAATGGACCAACGGTGAATGCATCGTCTGCTGCTCAGCATGTGTTCAGAAGATACTCCACACTTGACATGTCGGTGCACAGAGAGAGGAAACGCATAATTATAAGAATAATTAGAGAAAATACAGGATCATGGGGACCAAGTGGCACCTACTTTATTTTTGTGATTGCTTGGCATTAACAATGTACAGTGAATACTAATTTTAAGTTAAAGTGGGTATATTTACATTCCACTGTCGAATCAGAGGGGTTTATTTTTGAAGTAGACACATTTTAATTATTTAATATATTTATTGTTGATTTAAAATAAATAATATATGAATATATGGAAATGTAACGCCGGTCCAAATCCTCGTTGGATCTCCATTGTGTGGAGTTTAAGCTGAATTTGTTTTTGAAAAGCCGGACCGGCAATATGATCACAACTTAATCTAAAAGAGAAAACAACATAAAAATCATAGTCTAATGTAGAAGGGGGATTACATGCAGTTTTTTCAATCTTCCCTGCGCTGATCCAGAACCTGCTGCCAGGTCCTTTTGGCCATCTCATTTATTAGAGCGGCGAAGTCCTGGATCAGCAGTCCACCTCGTATCAGGCTCAGCATCGAGATGCACAACTCCAAATCTAGCATTGGGTTTTCGTCTTCTGATTTGTGGAGTCTTCCATGTGTGGTTTCCACACGGATCATAACCGCTATGTGTGGAAACACTCAGCTGAATCACGTCATCGATAGATCTCAGGTTAGAAACGCACAAAACGAGATAAATCTCCTTTATCTCTGGTCATGTCACATGGGTTTGTATCTTCATGCTGATTGTTGCTTCTGTCAAATTAAAAAACTTTCAGATTACTTTTGGACATTCTGTGTTTTCTGTGCACGTGTGTGTGTGTGTGTGTGTGTGTGTGTGTGTGTGTGTGTGTGTGTGTGTGTGTGTGTGTGTGTGTGTGTGTGTGTGTGTGTGTGTGTGTGTGTGTGTGTGTGTGTGAATGAATCAATATGACTGTTTTCAAGGAGAGAAAAAAGAGTTTCTTCCAGCGATAATGATGATGAGTGAACAGGGTAGATAAAGGAGAAACAAACACACACACAGAGACAGACACACACACACACACACACACACACACACACACACACACACAGAGACAGACACACATCCACTCTCCCTGTCTCCAGTTCCACTCCCTCAATCCGTCACTTTAAAACCTCGACCGGACGAAGACGTCTCCAGATTGAGACGGAGTAGCTGCTCCGGCTCCGCTCCGTTACATAATTCATCTCCATCCGTACGGCTGCAGCTGAAATATTCATACAAATGAACAACACACAAACACAAACACCTGTACCTGCCGCCCCGGATTGTGTTTCCTGTGCGTGTTTTTCATTTTCGCAGCTTCACGGTAGAAGAAGAGCGAGTCGTCTGCAAAGAAGCGAATAGCAGAATGTCTTTGAATGGAAGCAGCGCTTCGGATGGAGACGGAGGGTCGGATCGGACCAAAGAGACTAGGAGAGGAGAATGAAATGTGTTTGAGTCGGCAAAAGTCCCCGCAGGCTGGCGACAGGCCTCCTCTGTAATGAAATGTTGATCTATCAATTGTCGGCGTGCCAACTGAGCCCCCGAGCCAGCCATTGATTATGATGAGGGTGAAAAGAGGAGCTGAGGCGATGGAACAGGACAGCTCTGCTGAGTTTACACTCCTCAACGAGACACACACACACACACACACACACACACACACACACACACCGCTGCACCGTCATGTACCTGAGCTCACGCATGTCGACTACCACACCAGACTTCTACAAGCGTTGGAGTGAGGGAACTCCGCTGACTTTCACACACATCTGTATGCATGGCGGGGCCAGCTCACTCTGTCTGGACCATCGGGGGGGGGGGGGGGGGGGGGGGGGGGGGTAACCTTGAGTCATGGCCCTGAAAATACAATGTTTGCACAGTGCCAAGTACAATTAGTTGCATGGAATATGCACCAGGGTCGCCCATAAAGTGTATTCTTTAAATGCATGAGTCATCACTTTGGACCAGGTGCAATTATTTCCATTATGTGTCACAATTACCCAGGTGGAATTAATTCATGCACAATGTTCGATATATGTATAGAAAACGGTACGACAATCATGGGCAAAATGATAAAGACTCGTTAGCTGTGATGAAGGGAGCGATTAAAAGAATAAAGCTGATACCTTTCACCCACTCAGACGGCACTAAAAAGGAGTTTCCACGTCTCGTCTTATAGCCTAGTTAGAGATGTATTAGGCTGCTCATAGCTCAGATTTAGACCACATTTTAAAACTATCATTAAAAATGCACAAGAAGTTTACAACTGGACCTGGATAGACGGCTAATAAACATGTATTAAAACCGCACAAATAGACCTCTATCAGGAAACGTGTCGCTGAAATGAGAATGTTAGCTTTCATGCTAAGCTAGGTTAATTGGCTTCATACAAAGTGTTATTGATCTTCTCATCGAACTCTAAACAAACAAACATCACCCCAAAAATATTACCAACATTGCCCTCACTAGTTGGTGAAAAATCAGCCAATCAACCAATCCAGCTGTTGCTGAGCCGGTTATGATGCCCCCTAGTGGCCGAAGAAAATAATGCAAGGTAAGAGAATTTATTTGAGTTGAATACCTTGACTTAAGGAAGGGCTGAGTCCCGGGACTGAATACTTTCTGTTGACCGCACTCATGCTCGCTGATTCATGGTTCAGTAGCTGGTCCTGGTCCTGGTCCTGGTACTGGTCCTGGTACTTGTAAGTGGATCAGAATGATTTCAGCTATGTCTTTGTCCCTTAGTGCCATAATTATCCAGGTTTTGACACGTCTTTAATGATCCAGTTGATTTTGTAGAATTTTCCATTTCAACATGAATTAATAATTAAATCATGTTGTTAATTTTCTTTTTCTTCTTTGTTTGAACCCATTTCTTCTTTTGTCTTTATTGCAGATTCGATCCAACAGCAGGAATATGCTTCTATACTTACCCTCATCGTGCTCATTACAGCCGTATTATCCTGAATATTATCACCTCTCACACTAAATGGGTTGAAGTAATATAGATGACTCTTTTTTTCCTTCCTCACTCCTAATAGGATCTCGGATCTGTGGCTTTGCGTGCCCCTCGTGCACGGCAGACTGGCCATTAATGAAAAAGTTCATCTCTTTTTTCTTTTTTTACATTTATTATGTGGGCTAATCACTGCTGGCTGGAGGCGGTGTGGGATGTGATTGGTGTGTGAGCTCTAATTAAGTCTGCGAAGACTCACTCACTCACTCACACACACACACACACACACACACACACACACACACACACACACACTGCTAGACAGGCTCGAGGAGCTGCACGCTCAGATTCACGCGCAGATGTGGGGAAGGAAAGACACGCACACGCGAGCACGCGCACACTATTGTAAAGCATGATGATGCAACAACCAAACAATCTGCTCACTATCCGCATCTCTCTCTCTCTCTCTCTCTCTCTCTCTCTCTCTCTCTCTCTCACACACACACACACACACACACACACACACACACACACACACACACGGTGGGTGAGAGAGAGAGCGACTCAGATGGATGATGTGCGTCGATGGCAGTGCGCCCCCAGCGGCCGTGCGGCGGCGCTGCAGCGCCTGCGCCGGGGTTAAAAGCGGCGGGCGGTGCGCCGGGGCCACAGTGTGGGGTTCGTTACTACAAGAGACAACAAGAAACAAAGTTGAGCCGCGGATTTTCTCTCTCCGGCGCCCGATCTGCAGCAGCATCCGTCGGAAGCATCATGGCAAACAAAGCGCAGCCGCAGCCGCAGCCGCCTCACCTGCACCTGGCCGAGGTCACCGCGTCCCAGTTCATCGACATCTGGAAACACTTCGACGCCGATGGTAGGACACTCTCTCCCGCCCTGAAAGTCACAATCCACGGAGGATTTAATATGCAATCAACCGCTGGGAAATGCATCCGATTGGAGGAAGGTTTATTATAGGGGGATGCTCAGAATAACAGATAATTATACCACAGCAAAAGTTAGTCAAATTGTATTAATGAAGTTTTTTTTAAGCATTAGCATGGATTTTTAGTCATATCATTGTATAATATAATGATGATATCATTATTTATTAGTGATAATATTCTTTATCATCTTATATTGCCTCTGTGTTGGAGGAGCAAAGTGCCGCTGTGGACATTTTCATTAATGCTGCTGGGGGAGCTGATGACATCACAGCTGATATTACACATTAAAAAAAAGTCCGATGTCTTTTAAATACATGTCTGATGCCCCGACATCACGTGGTATGAGTTCGTTTAATTCGTTTTAAAGAACATGTATTGAAATGCATAGTGATATATCATGATTAAATCATCATTATTTAACAGATCAGTGTAATAAAAAGCCCTTAAAGTCGATGGTTAAGTGGATGCAGCCTTTTATTCTTCTGTCAATTAAGCTTAATGAGCTCGCGGAGACATGACGTTTATTTCCTCCTGCAACAATGACGTGCATTTGATTTAAATACGTAATTAATGTGCTATTCTCGTGGTTCATTTGTGTAAATCTGCAGTCATTGACATGTTAAGATGGTGCCTTTATGTATCTGCTTCTCCCTGATGTTCCCGTGAGTTGATATCCAATCAAAAAATAAGTTCCCAAAGATAGAAAACCTGGTTTAATGTGATATTTGCTGCATGTCTCCGTCCAGTCCAACGTGTCTGTGTGTGTCTGATGCACTGTGGCATTATGATTATGGATATAACTCAGTCATCAGGCTGCTCATGTCTAATGAGGGAATTCATCTTCAGGACAAGTTGAGATTAAAGAGAGGCCCCTGATTGGTTGAGGCCCCTGGCTGCAGCAGGTAAACCCGTGCATTAAGGCACTTCTGACGTGACCCGTCAGAATCAAACAGAAAGTCCTCCGTTTTCAGCTGACTTTTCTGTTTAAATCCACCTGCAAGCAAGACGGGAGTGTTGCACCTATTTGTTTCTCTCCCGTCCTCCCGGGGATTCTTCGTTAACGCCATCTCGCCGACGCCCCGTTTCCAGAGGGAAATCAGGGCGGTGTTTCTGTGTGTGTGTGTGTGTGTGTGTGTGTGTGTGTGTGTGTGTGTGTGTGTGTGTGGCTGTGCAGACAAAAGTTGCATCGACTGTTTTTTTGGGAGGACCTGCTCAGAGCGTGAGGCTGTCTGTCCGTCCGTCCAGGTGTTTTAGGTCCTATCCTGCCGAGGAGGTGCTTCATTTACATAATGGTGCTTTGCAAACACACACACACACACACACACACACACACTTTGCAAATCAAATGCAGCCCGGTGTGCATCCACAGATTTGGCTGTACGGCGTTTGATTCCCCCGCTCTCATTACCGGCAGCGTCTCCCGGCTCCGGCAGAAAGAGCTCATTTGTTTGCTCAGATTTGAGTAAACATCTCCTGCAGTTGCAGATAAAAATACACGAGTACCCGAGAGATGATGAAATCACATGTCCCCCCCCCCCTCGTTGGCCCAGGATCAAGTCTCATCTGGGTTCGAGTCCCTCTCATCTTTCTCCTCTGTCTCTCCGTCAGTTCTTCCTCCACTTCAAAGCTGGAAAGGGGAAACAACACTTCCTTTAGCTAATTATAGTGTTTGCTGTCAATTGTTTGTTTATTAACCTAGATATGGAGATTTGGAGGAGTGTATACTTCCTGAACATATTTGAATAGGTGGGGCTGCACTCTCCCTTTTTTTGAAAGGCAAATGCACTTTGTGTAGGTTTTAAATATGCATCTTGCTGGCCTGGCTGCCCACTTTGAGAGTTTTCCTGTGTTTGGGGTTGGATTTGAGTCTCCCGGGACTCGAAGGACGCAGTCTCCAAAATAAATGTGTGTATTCAAGAGGTTAGAAGTGGTTTTTGTGGAGCTTTTCTCATCTGGCTGGTGGGTCTGTAAGTGCTCAGAGAGAGAGCATTACCACACATAAAACCCACTATTTGACTTTTAGATTGAACGATGTGGAAGTGAGTGAGTATTTCATATATTGGAAAACAAAAACATGTGTCACCTTTAACACAAGGAATAATGGGCCGTATGGATCTAACACCACGTTTATTGAAAGATATGACAGGTCCCCGTTGGTAATCTATTCATAAATCTATTCTTATTGTCATTTCACGGCGTTGGCTTGTCGTTAATCACATCGTACTCTGTTTAATTATCAAGCGGGGGCCGTTTCTCACGAGAGCGCTAAATGTCAATAAGACCCACAGGAGGGAAGGGAGGCGCTTCACTGGCCCACTTATTGGAACAGCCGAGCTCGTATTCATGAGTGCTGATAACACACACACACACACACACACACACACACACACACACACACATTTAATGGGGAACAAAGGCGCTAAGATGTTGGTTGGATGTGGAGAGAGTTAAGAGAGGAGATGACAGAGGGAGAGGAGAGGAAGTGGATGGCATAATAATCTTTGTTCGGGTTTAATGAGGCAGTTCTGCCTTCCAGGCTTTTATTGAAGCAGCGAGTCACATCGTTTGGAGCCATCTGTCCGGCGCCGCTCCTTGACGGGGCGACGCTGGCTCGGCTTCACAGCTCCACCTGGGTGAGGCGGCGGACGATGAGATGAGGTATATGTGATGAAAGGAAATGTGATGAGAAAAGTGACACAGTCTGTCAACGTGATGGATGAGATCTTTTAAAAACACGTCATCCAATCAGTTCAGACGCTTTGTTAGGTGAAACAGTTCCCACAAACACCTGAAATATGCTGGAACAGCTCCGTCCTCCAACTCTTTAATAAGTCTGACATTATGGTTGTTATAAAAACAAGTTATGAGATATTGTTCTTTTTTATTGACCTTTTGAAACCTTAAAAATCGGCCCAGGAAAGCCAACGAGACGTCTTTGTCACAATAAAAGTCATATTAAATTCATATACTTTCACATTTCTAGCAAATATAAACGTATCAATGATATGAAATCAAATTATGAATAATTGCTGAAGGTACAGTATTGATCTTCTTGTGGATCATCACCTTTCGAAATCCTAGAAAAAAGGTCATTTTCCATTTATAGATTCTTCCTGTGAAGAGTGATCAGTTTGCATGGAGTCAATAATCTGATCTATTGATCCGGAGGGGAAGGAAGAGAATGTTTGAATCAATACTGAGTGACCAGATGATGGAGAACAATCCGGTTTACCCTCCGTCTCCTAGGCAACGGCTACATCGAGGGGAAGGAGCTGGAGAACTTCTTCAGGGAGTTGGAGATGGCCCGGAGAGGAGCCGGCGTGGTGAGTTCAAGGACCGCAGGTCAAACGTATACTGGCAAGCTTTCACTTTGCATTATTGAGTGTGAATGTTTGTCGTAGGACCCGTCGAACCCCACATTCAGAGAAAAGATGAAGGAGTTCATGCAGAAGTTCGACAAGAACAAAGATGGACGGATTGAGATGTCGGAGGTGAGGACTTTTTGTTTTCAAGACTTGGATTTTGGCTCGATGATGAGGGTTAGCTTAGCTTAGCATGACGATTGGAAACGTGCTTTTCTGTGTGGCGGCAGAGAAAAAACTCTAAAAGACAAAGATAATTCCCCCGAGCCGGAGCGGTGATCATCACGAGGCTCGGTGGAAGATCGACTGCTTAAACACGGTCTTCATGATGCTCTCAGCGGGGCGCCAGGTCGGATCCCGCCTGCCTTCGATTTCACCGTTTCATAGGAGGAGGGAGGCGTTTCTGCAACGTCAATAAACTGAACAATCCTCAGAATGAGTTTTCAGGTCCAGCTGTTTGGAAGGCTCTGTCTGAACCAAAAACCATGTTAAAAAAACATCTAAACTCAGCCGTCTGGTTTCTATTATTTACACCTCCAGGTGCCGGTTTGAAAACGTCCCCCCGTCTCCCGGCGAGTCGAGCCCACCATCTTGTGTTCTCACCACCACTCTCTCTCTCTCTCTCTCTCTCTCTCTCTCTCTCTCTCTCTCTCTCTAGCTGGCCCAGATTCTCCCCACTGAAGAGAACTTCCTGCTCTGCTTCAGACAGTTTGTCAGCTCCAGCGCAGAGTTTATGGCGGTAAGTGTGTGTTTTGTGATTGTGTGTGTCTGTGTGTGTGTGTGGATGAGGATGAGAGAGTGTGTGTGTGTGTGTGGATTAGTGTGTATGTGTGTATGAGTGTGTGTGTGTGTGTGTGTGTGTGTGTGTGTGTGTGTGTGTGTCCTGTACTCCTGTACTCCTGTACTCCTGTACTCCTGTACTTCTGTACTCCTGTACTTCTGTACTTCTGTACTCCTGTACTTCTGTACTTCTGTACTTGTGTACTTCTGTACTCCTGTACTCCTGTACTTCTGTACTCCTGTACTTCTGTACTTCTGTACTCCTGTACTTCTGTACTTCTGTACTCCTGTACTCCTGTACTTCTCCTGTACTCCTGTACTTCTCCTGTACTCCTGTACTTCTGTACTTCTGTACTCCTGTACTTCTGTACTTCTGTACTTCTGTACTCCTGTACTCCTGTACTTCGGTACTCCTGTACTTCTGTACTCCTGTACTTCTGTACTTCTGTACTCCTGTACTTCTGTACTCCTGTACTCCTGTACTTCTGTACTTCTGTACTTCTGTACTCCTGTACTCCTGTACTTCGGTACTCCTGTACTTCTGTACTCCTGTACTTCTGTACTTCTGTACTCCTGTACTCCTGTACTTCTCCTGTACTCCTGTACTCCTGTACTTCTGTACTTCTGTACTCCTGTACTCCTGTACTTCTGTACTCCTGTACTCCTGTACTTCTGTACTCCTGTACTTCTGTACTTCTCCTGTACTCCTGTACTCCTGTACTTCTGTACTCCTGTACTCCTGTACTTCTGTACTCCTGTACTTCTGTACTTCTGTAATCCTGTACTTCTGTACTCCTGTACTCCTGTACTTCTGTACTTCTGTACTCCTGTACTCCTGTACTTCTGTACTCCTGTACTCCTGTACTTCTGTACTCCTGTACTTCTGTACTTCTCCTGTACTCCTGTACTCCTGTACTTCTGTACTCCTGTACTCCTGTACTTCTGTACTCCTGTACTTCTGTACTTCTGTAATCCTGTACTTCTGTACTCCTGTACTCCTGTACTCCTGTACTCCTGTACTCCTGTACTTCTGTAATCCTGTACTTCTGTACTCCTGTACTCCTGTACTCCTGTACTTCTGTACTCCTGTACTCCTGTACTTCTCCTGTACTCCTGTACTCCTGTACTTCTGTACTTCTGTACTCCTGTACTCCTGTACTTCTGTACTCCTGTACTTCTGTACTCCTGTACTCCTGTACTCCTGTACTTCTGTACTCCTGTACTTCTGTACTCCTGTACTCCTGTACTTCTGTACTCCTGTACTTCTGTACTCCTGTACTCCTGTACTCCTGTACTCCTGTACTCCTGTACTCCTGTACTTCTGTACTCCTGTACTCCTGTACTTCTGTACTCCTGTACTCCTGTACTCCTGTACTTCTGTACTTCTGTACTTCTGTACTCCTGTACTTCTGTACTCCTGTACTCCTGTACTTCTGTACTTCTGTACTCCTGTACTCCTGTACTCCTGTACTCCTGTACTCCTGTACTTCTGTACTTCTGTATTCTCGTATAAAGGCTTCTTGTTCAGGACACACTTCCTTACTTTAACGTACGGACCAGTCGGCCTGCATGTTCGCCTGTATGCAGATGAGCTACACGTTGTCATGGTAACCGTCTAGGAAGTTGCTCATGTGCACGACTCCCAAAATCTCAAACGCTGTTTGTTTGAACATCAATCATGGTTGATTCACTTCTTCAGAACAGATGGGACCAAAAACAAAACAAACATTGAAATCCAAGTCGAAAATGAAAAATGTTCTCGAGAACCGCTCATTCAGCTCAAAGATATAAACAAGTTTAATGCTGAATTATGAATTAGGATTAATGAACGATTGTAGGAGTAACAAAAAAGCCTTCAGTGGAACGAGATGAAAAAAAGGGAAATCATTTATTCCACAGAATACTTGCAGGAGATAAGAAGACTAAGAAAATGGCAGATTTCGTGTTGGATAAGAAAGAATGGAGCCAATTAGAAACCACTTACATGCAGAGAAGGAGGCTGTCCTTGTCTTCTGTCATGGAAAAGAGGGAGAGAGAGCGAGAGAGAGAGCATGTAACTGAAATGTGGGAGTCGAGACCTTCAGAGAACATGAAACGAGGAGGATGAATCTGTCTTTGTTGAAGGAGGAAGTGGACGGAGAGGTTTTTTTTTAAAGGGTTAGAATGAGGAAGCAGAACCTTCTATTTTCAGAGTCATATATAATGGATAACGCCACTGTAGGAGGAGGAGGAGGAGGAGGAGGAGGAAGGCCATCCATCAGGGACAGCTGCTAGATTAAAACATTCATTTAAATGACTTTCTCTCCCCCTCATCTCTCTCTCCCTTCTCTTTTTCTGTGAATGGCGTCGTATTGAAGGCCGATGTGATTACAGCAGACCGATCTGTGCTTTGTGCCAGAGAGAGAAGACCAAACTCTTCGCCCAGTCGAAGAGCAGGCTGGTGTTTGTAGGAGAGGGAAATCAGTGCTGCAGAACGAACTCGCTTTCAATCCGATGTTTCTGTTGTTTTACTCGTTGTTTTGTCCCGTAGGCGTGGCGGCGATACGACACAGATCGCAGTGGATACATCGAAGCGAATGAATTGAAGGTATGTCGTCACGCTCAATGATTTTCTGACGTTTGCTTCCCAACGGCTCGAACAGAAACAATATACTAATATTTCAAATTACATCACTTTTAATTATTCACCTGTTTAATCAGTCATACTCTTATTTTGTTATGTCTTTTTTTCTTTCTCCCCCCCACCCTCCAACACACACACACACACACATACACACACACACACACACACACACACACACACATACACACACACACACACACACACACACACACACACACACACACACACACACACACACAGCAGAGCACCCAACCTAAACTGTAATTATCACAAAGTGCCCCTAGTGGCCAATTAAACCATATTCCTTGTCTTTTCTTGTAATCACATACATTATATTTACATATATTAATAGCATTGTATAGTTTTTGTGTTTTCCTGGATTTTCCCACCAAACCTTTGCTTTACTTTGAGTGTAAATGTGTAGGCCAAATGTTTTCCATGTATCACCTTCTAGATGTCATCTTGGTTTGTGCTAATAAAAAGTAGAAAGAAACAGACAATCCATTACATTTTGTTGTTATGATCAGTAAATACACTGTAATCATACTGATTCTCAATCTGCTTGCTGAGAGGAATAGTTATAGAAAATAATTAGTAGGTAAATAATGATGAGACGATTTCCACCACTGTCATGTCTGTATGCTAAATATAAACCCAGAGCCAGACGATAATTAGCTTAGCTTAGCATAAAGGAAGTAAGTGGAAGACGCCCACTGGCACATTTCGCTAGTTGCCTGGCAACCATGAATGTATGCAGATGTATTTGTGGCACATGAAGTCAACAAAAATTTCTACTTCTTGTTTATGAAATCCCTGTACATGGCGGGTCGTAGCCACAAAATAGCACCTAGCACGTCACTTCCTCTAAAGCTACAGCTCGTTATTTTAAAGTCTGTTTTTATACGGATTCAACAAAACAGATATGTTGTGTTTATTAGTGTCGTGAGCTTTAGAGGCAGATTTTGTTACCTTTGGATGGAGCTAGGCTAGCTGTTTTCCCTGTTTCTAGTCTTTGTTGCTAGTAATGCTAAGCTAAGTGCTTATTGGCATACTTACTGTACAGGCATGTGTGGTATCAATCTTCTCAGCTAACGCTCAGCAAGACAGCGGATTCGATTATCTCTCTGAGAAATCAAACTATTGTTTTAAGGCACTGAAAAAGATCATATGTGAGAATGATAAGAAACTGAATATGAGTTCAGCTGGTTTGCCCTCTTAAGGCCACATTTCAGAGATGTTTGTCACTGAATTCCAGTGTGGTTCACCATATTTTTTTTAAATGCATGAAAGCACACGGGTCGGTAAAGCCAGACGGCGGCTTTGCCAGATGAGAGTTAAGTGGCTGCTCCACAGGAAATCCCCTCATGACCATGAGTGTTTATTTTTTCAGGTGAGGAGTCAGATGCCAAAAAAAATAAAAGCTTTTCAGAGTGCCAAAATGTTATGTCACTTCAACGCCTCTAATGAAATGTTGTGCCAAATGATATGAAGGAGAGGCGCTGGGCACCGGGGAGTTCCACATTAGCGGGGTCAGCGGTTGCTATGGGATACGTTTCTTCTGGCCGACCAGGTGCAGTTGAGCTACTCAGGTGTGGCCTTTTCAAAGCTTTGGAAAAATACAGATGAGCTCGCAGGCAGCAGACATATGTCGTAAAAAGAGCAGACGTGGAAAATATCTGAGCGTATCGACTCAAGTGATGTGAGATAATTAGTCTACATTGTCTGTACGAGACGGCTCTCTGTAGCTTTGTAGGTTAGAAAGCTTCATAACAAACACAAAATCGATTCAGAATATACCAATGATTGTTCTATCTTTACTACCCTCCTCCTATTATATTCTCTTTATTTAATTGTTTTAACCTTTCCTTTATATTTCCCCTTCTCGTTTGTTCCTTTTCTCCCTTTATCAACTAATCTTTAACCATGGAGACCACCCCTCCCTCATTCCCAAACACAAGTGGGTCGAAAGAGATTTTATCCGGGTGTGTTTTTTTATTTAAGATAAAATTGGGTCTCCAGAAAACAAGTTTGGTAAAAAGTATGCCATATTTAAATTTAAATGAAGTTGGGTTTTTTTTCACGAGGACCCTGAATGCATCACACTTCTGTATGTTCTTCGTTAGTTCATCTCCTTTTCCTCGTTGTGTCCTCAGGGCTTCCTGTCAGACCTGCTGGAGAAGGCTAACAGACACTACGATGACAAGAAGCTCCAGGAGTACACACAGACCATAGTGAGACACACACACACACACACACACACACACACACACACACACACACACACACACACACACACACACTCAGCATCTGGAACATATAAAACGTCTCAGATATATAATAACTTTAAATGGCGAAACTAAAATATGAATCGCAGTGAGCTGGTCTTCATGAAGGGTGCGTTGTATTAAGTAGTGTCATGTGGTCTGGAGGACCTCAAAGTCCTGTTGGTGGCGGCTCGGTGGTCCAGACCCAGCGTGGTTGTGGGTTCACAGCACAGATGTGCTGACATCTGCTTCTTCCTGGAAGCCCGGAGCTGACCTGCTTTTCTGAAGCAGTTTCCTCCTTGATGCACTCGTTGTTTCTTTCTGTCTTTACTAGCAGCACACATGGTACAGTCTTCTTTAAATCACTTGCTTTTATGTTTACATTTCTAATCTTATTTTTATTCATGTATTTATTTTTTATTGTCTTTCTACTGTCGTTTTTTTTTTACCTTATCTATACCCATCATTTATCTTGCTCTGTTGATGCGGTGCTATAAATAAAGTTATTATTATTATTATTATTATTATTATTATAATTATAAGATATAAAAATCAAGGGGGAATACAGCAAGACTCACGACAAATAGTGACGAAATTGACATTTAGTGATTCGTGTAGACCCGATTTTTCCACTTTTTTTTGTTGCATCACACGAAGGCTAGTGACGCAGTATTACATATTGAAAAAAGACCACTTAGCACCAGAAGTGTCAGACACCAAAGTGTTGTGGGGAAGTGAGGTTTTTCCTGAATGGAACTGTTTTGTTGCGTAATGTCGTGGAGTTAGAAAGTCGACATGAGGAACATCTTCTTTCCTCCTGACATCGACTGCTTTGGCTGAAATGGTTGCATCGTGTTTGATAGACCATCCTTCATCTCTTTGTAGCTCCGGATGTTTGATCTGAACGGCGACGGGAAGCTCGGCCTGTCAGAGATGGCCAGGTAATGTGAAGTTTTTTACTTCGTAGAAATGTTGAAACACGTTGGCTGCTGATGTTCATTCATCCTTTCACTCTCCCACAGGCTTCTCCCGGTTCAGGAGAACTTCTTACTCAAATTCGAGGTGCAAACATGGTGCAAAGCAAAATGTCTTTGTTATACACATTTAACGTCGCTGAAATACTCACAATAGTGTCAAACCTTGTTTTTCCAGGGTGTCAAGCTGACCTCTGAGCAGTTCAACGCCATCTTCACATACTACGACAAGGTAGGAGGCACTTTATTCAAGCAATAAGTACACTCTCACCTCAGCTGCTCCTTAATGAAGCATTCAGGCACTTAGACGGTTGGTTGACGGTTCTGGTTGTTGGTGACTTTGAGGGTTCTGAACGGAGAATTGTCCAAAAAAAAAAAATATCCAGTGAGCAGCAGCAGGCCAGGAACCAGGCTGAAATTATTATTTTTTAAACCAATGCATTGGTTTAACCATGCAAAAGCCTTAGAAAGGCTAAATTACATCAACATTTCAAAATAAAAGCAGCGATTTAAAAATAAAAGAATATATTTATTAATCTAAAATGGAGCTGTTCTAGACTTCGAACCACTCAAAGCGTTTTTTTGTTTGTTGTATTTGTCAGCCTTCACCGTTCATACTGAGACTGATTAATCAACACGTTCATGCAGCCTTCGGGGCGGCTTGGGGCTCATTATCTTGCATGTGGCCTAAAGGATCGAACGGCCGACTTTCCGATCGGACACTTTTGCACATGTTTGGCCCCTTAGCCTTGGGTTAGCGTTAGCCGTGGCCCAGTTGAGCGTTGTTTAAATGCCACAGCCTTCATCCCTTCATGGCCACAGCGTTCCCGTCTTCTACTTCCTGCAGGAAAACACAGTCACGTCACGCTGGTCAAACCATCTCAATCTGCTTTCTTGAACATGACAATGAGTCAGTTCAATTCAGCAGCTTTGGGATGCGGTGGAGATTCACCAGAATCTCTGAGGAATGTGTCCACCTTGTTGAATCAAAGCCACTTCTGCTGTTCTGGCTTGGTCGTACTGAAAATTGGTGAAATCCAGTCCATGTTTCACTCAGATGTGTCTTAGCTATGAGGGAACTGTAGAACGATACATCATTATCTAAAAGCTAAGGGGACGTTTGTGCTATAAAGTGAGAAGAAATTGCAGCTCCAGTCAAACTGACTCAGCACTGTTTGTTTTGGAGTTTCCCCTTTCATTAAAAAGTCATGAATAGCTCCCTGATCACTGAGGGAAATGAGTCGGTCTCGGCACACCTGTCCCCTTCGTACAGCTGAGGAGCGCCGGCTCGGTTCACGGCCTCGTTTTCCACATTAGCGGTAGATCGGTGTCGAGGCTACGAGACGAGACAGCAGTGTTGGGAGGGTTGTTCGTCTGCTGAATGGTTTCTTCCTTGTTTCTTTCATCTGCTGAGCTCCTGTTCAGCCTGAGAGTCTGGCCTGTAATCCAGGAAGGCCGTTAGCAGAAATAACCAACTGGGCTCGATGTGGCGCCGCCGCTGCAGGTTTTTATGTGCCGGATGCTTCTGTATGATGTACGAGACATTCAAATAAATCAACTCTCTAACGCTGTTTTTGTAGCAGCGATTCAGTCACAAACATTCATCACAGGAAGTAGTATTTTCACGGTAAAGTACCAAATATACGATAATAAAACCCACCAAAGGTACGACAGTTGATGGACTTTTGAGTGCAAAAATAAAAAATGTATAAATGTATTTGTAAAGTGTACCAATTAGAAATTGGTAGCAGTGTATCATTTCATTTCCCATATTGCACTGTCAGCATTATTGCATCGTGAATATTGTGGAATATTTGCTGTTGGGTTGAGATACATCAGAATTTGGTTTGTTGGAAAGAGAAACGGTTTGGAGTACGTTGATTCTGGTGAATGGGGAGAGGTTTGTTTCAGGTATGTGAGTGGGAAATTGAGAAAACGAAATAAAGCCAATAATTAGCAGTTTAATATTCTATATTTGCCTCTCACAATAAAGTAATCTGACACGATAGTTCCTTGGCTGCAAAAACCTTCACAAAGCATTATTGGAACATTTCAGCATCATCGGTCAATGAAGTCCATGCCATGTGGCTGAAAAGCTCCAGAACACTTCCAGGAAAAACGGATACATTTGCACCCAACAAGTGTCTCCGAGGTTCGAGGGCTTCGGGCTCCAGGACTCTCTCTAGCTGAGACGAACAGGCTCGACTGCTCAATTACAGACGAGCTGCTGTGGTTCAGTCATGCAGACGATCTCAGAGAATGCTAGCGCTGCCATTTGTTGGGGCGTAATTCTTTTTTATAACATTTTGTCATGAGCTCGGACGCCTGCAGCTGAAACACACAGGCAGCTGCTTCCACCGGGGAGCTGGGAGAGCTGGCAGGCCGGGCAGAGAGCGACCAGCCACCCGAACGCTAACGTGACTCGCGGAGCCACAGACCCCCGAAACCGTCCACGGCCTTTACATCGGCCGGACTTACCGACCGGCCGATACCTCGTTCCGCTTCCCCCATAAATAAAAAATAAATAAAAATAAAAATAAATAGAGATCACACTTTATATCCTGAGATCTGGGACACAAAAATAAGACTGGCAGGCCGCTCAGCTGTGAAGTCGTGTTGAGGCTGAGCTGAGATGAACGATTTGCCAGAAGGAAGATCTCCACCAGCGATTTTGGACTTCTTTCTTTTGGCCTTGAATCCAAACACGAGACGTAACTCGTTAATTAGCAGGTTGACCTCGTTTACAGAGAAGGAGAAGCCGTTTGTCTGGTGCGTTCAGGGCAGCTGCGGTGTTCAACTAGCAGCCGATCACATCAGGAGTCTAAATAAAGACAGATATATGATTTTTAAATGTCTGAATCCCGCCCCTTCTCCATAATTCATATCCTCTGTCATACGTATATTTTATTTCATGTTTTTAGTGAATTCTTTATCATCAGATTGTTTTTTTCTTTAAACTCAACCAAAATATTTTTTTTTACATTTTTTTCTTATTCCTATAACATATTATAGTTCCTTGTATATTTATTTAATTTGATCAAAAATATTGATAATATAAATAATATAAATATAATATCATAAATGATATACTATAATATAATATAAATAAATAACAAATAACCATAAACCAGAGTGAAAAAACAACAACAACAACAACAAAAAAACAGGAAAGTAAGAAATAATAAAATAATGTGTTCTGGATGTTTGGAGATGTAACTTGGATGCGTTTGTGTTTCCACTTCCTTCAGGATGGGAACGGCTACATCGACGAGCAGGAGTTGGATGCTCTGCTACGAGACCTTTACCAGAAAAACAAGAAGGTGAGCTGAAGGCTTCGGTTTGTCTCCTTGGATTCCAAACGAATCTCTTTAAGTCTTTTCCTGAAACGAGATGCATGAGATGATTGATTTCTCCTTCTCAGTGCAATCAACAGGTTTATCGACACCAACAAGCGATTTAAGCTCAATAGCCTGTTTTTTAATCTGCATTCAGGATCTGTTTATCCGTTCAAACCCTGACTGAGAGGTAAAACAGAACCAGAGGCTGAAATTAGAAGCTTCTCATCTACAAACTCGGTCTCACGGTTTGATATTGATATTATAGCACAAACACACTAAGTTTTGTGCAATTTGAGGAAGAGAAAAGAAACATTTTGTTTTTATTTCTCATGACACAGCTGTCATCCAGAAATAAAGGGAGTGTGAGCAGCGCTTCACGATGCATTCGATGCTGCCCTGATCTGTGGGAAATCTGGGTGTGACACCGCCCTGCATCAGTAACCACCAACATGATGACATCATTTCACTGTAACTGTGTGTGGCTGTCGGTGCTGATCTTGGTGAATTGGATTGTTTCTAAAATGAGGCTCATTTGCATAGAAAGGGGCCAATTTTACACCAAATGTCTGCATATCACCTCATTTAAATATGTGTGCTGAGACGCTATTTGCTTGGCAACACAGTTAGAGATGCATTTCAGCCTTTAGGGTGTTTTCACCTCTCAGTCTTTCTGCATTTGATGGTATATGTAGCACACAAATGCACATTTAAGACACTTTTAAATGGCTCTCCTTTCAAAACAACCACAATAAAAGAGCTTGACATGGTTCTTCAGCCAGCTTACAATTAGCAATTAGCTGAGGTTGTGAAAAATACCTTTTGAACCCTTTTAGATCTCATCTCCTACAGCTCCAGCAACTATATATGCAGAAATAAATACCAAAAGGAATGATCCATTTCTATGTATTTTTATATAAATGCATCCATCAATCAATTAAGACCTTAAGGTTAATAATTAAGGTCATCTTTCACACGGAAACAGGTCAGAGTACGGATGTTAGATATGCTGTTTCAGCTCCACTTTAGGATGTTGAAATCAGAAGTCGTGGACTAAAAACGAGATGTTTTTTAGAAACATGACTAAGAATGTGGTGATAACCCCGTTTCTCCGGTTCAGGAGGTGGACGTGAAGAACCTGACGGGCTACAAGCAGAGCATCATGAGCCTGTCCGACGGGGGGAAGCTCTACCGCAGCGAGCTGGAGATCGTCCTCTGCAGGGAGCCCATTGTGTGACTCCGCCCCCTTTCCTCTCTCTTGTGTTGTAGCATCATTTTCTGCCCCGCCCCTGCTCTCTCTCTCTCCTGAGACCACGCCCACATCCCCTGTTGCCTGGCGACATATTACCGGGTGCATGTGCCAGACCCCCCCTCCGAGTCCCCCCGTTTCCAATCATCCCCCCCCCCCCCCCCCCCCCCCAAAAAAAAGTTTCTCTGACCACCTGACCTCTTGACCTCTCCAGCCGTGACCTCCCTCATGTGCGTCACCGTTGCCGACCTCGTTAACGGCCTCTGCTGTGCCTGACTCCTGACCAAAACACCCAAATGCCATTTTTTCCCCCACAGAAATCGACCCGTTGATAAGCCCCGCCCCTCGACCCCCTTCCCCCCCTCCATCCCCCCGCTCTTACAACGTTGCATTAGATACGACATATAGTCTGACAGATCTGCAGTACAGCTGTGTTTGATTGGTCTACTGTGATGGAACTACCGGTGCTGTTTGTCCCCGAACCTCTTGAGTCTCGTTCCATTCATATGGTTTTTATTTTCAATGTTTCGTTTTTCTCGGCTCATACTGTCCATTGGAAAATATGAATAAAACGTCTTGGTTTTGCCGATGTATGAGCATGGTTTCTTGTAAGTGCGTGGCGGTTATGATGGGAAGTTGCTTTTCCTGTTTCCTGTTTCCTGTTTGCCTCCCAGCACCTTCAAGCCTGTGGTGCATAAAAGGGGGGGATTAACGACGGATGCAATTTAAAGTTAGGGTGAAGTAAATGTAGAAAAAACGTGCATGTTGATGCCGTTGGTCTCCGTTGAGCGACTTTAACACCGGCGGCTACCACGTCTAATGGTTTCCCTGGAAACCGTGTTGCTGAGTGTGCACGGGGAGATGATGGAGACGATGGCTGGTTGGCTGTGGCACCGACTCGGACAGCTCCATTTGCATGATGTCTTTCTCCCAATAGCATATTGAAAATGACTTAAGAAACAAGGAGAGGAATATTGCGGAGTCAGGCTTTGCCCTTGGGTTTTTTTGTATTTTTTGCCTCATGAATTAAATGAAGCAGCAAAATAATAATAATAATAAAAACACGTCGCTGGAGCAAAAGCCCGACCAGAAACTGCAGGTAGCGTTTAAAAATCAGTTTACAATCAAGCTCCTGTCATTACCCTGGGAACATATATAATATATATAATATGAAGCTCCTAAGCTTAAATAGGCTCAAATATGGAAATGCATCCATGTAACGTTCAAAAACAAACAAAGGTCAGAAGTGTCTAAAAGGGAGATCATCTGATCTGACATCACCCAAAAGGAAAACCATGGCTTCTCTCAGGAGCTTTACATGTCGTTACTAACATGAACAACATATTGCATAACACCTCTAATAAAAAAAAATCCAAAATTCAAAAACAATGATGTGAACTGAAGCCTCCATGTTCTCCAGCTGGTTCTGGAGCTGAGATGTTCCTCCTGACAGAGCGGGGCAGGACATGATCTTTCTTATAAAACCCCAGTAATTGGGTTGACATGCTTTTAAAGCCATCTAAATAATACAGCAAGCACACAACCCCCCCCCCCCCCCCCCCCCCCCCCCCCATCTCAGTGTGGAGCTGGTGCAAACCCCCATCAATTAATCAGAGGCATTTCAATCTTTATATGAAATGCAGCTGTTAGAAGAAAATGCACATCAGTAACACTGCAGGGTTTATATCTGATGAGAAGTCGTATTACTATTTGTTTAAAGGGAGAATTTACAGAGTGGCAGCATCTAGAGGGCTCCATCATGAAATATGATATTCAGAACTATGTTTTCAGTCGTGTAATCACTGGAAATACATTTTCAAAACAGAAAATTTGAAAATTAGAACATTAAATTTACACTGACATTCACTAGACAAAGAAACAGCACGACGAGCCCAATGATATTGCATTGTTGTGGTTGGCCGTTGCTCTACTTCCGTCTTTATATATGCACACGCTTATTTAAATGTTTTAATAATCCAGCTGTCACTCCTCCCTCTGAAGCACATTGTGCAGCACTCTCTCCCTGTTTAAGATGTTTAATTATGGTCTGGTTCTCCAGTAAACCATCAAACCTTCAAACCTTCAAACAGTGGAGAGGGCTTCAGGGAATGGGTGCATCGGTGTGGGAATAATCTCTAAAGAAAAAGGAGTGTTGGACGGGAGGCACATCTCATTAAAACACTTTGCTGAGGATGCAGTCGTGGAGAGATGGAGCTGTAGATAGATCTCGTTTCATCCAGGAATAAAGAAGCCCATCTCTGTCTTAAGATAGACGCTTGCTGCTGCAGATCACTCATAAAGAAATCTCAATGGCTCCGGTGTTCGAGGAAGACCATCGACTGCAGGAAGAGTCTGAGTTACGGGCAGCAGAAGGCATCGAGCATCTCCAGTCTCTGTAAGCGCTGCCTTCTGCTCCCATCTGGGACTTGACATTTCTCCTCATCCTGCTCTCAAACAGACGCAGGGATGAACTCAGTATAAGTCTGCTCTGAGGGGAACAATAGATTTACTCATACTTTATATAATGAAGATTTGATTTCAGGTTGTTTTTGTCCACTTTTTCACTTATAATGATAGTCAGGAAGATGAATGACTATAACACAATATGCAGATATAATTGTACTGCAGTGGTTAAGGTTAATGTCCACACTAGTGCTGATATCAGGCAGTCGGTCCACCACATTGATCCACACGGAAACATCGATAATAATTGGATGGATTGCCATGAAATTAGTTGCATGATTCCCAGAGGATTCATCCTAATTACTTAAGTGATGCACCACTTTTTCCTCCTGCAGATCGACTGCTGGAGCGAGCAAAGGACAATAAAACAGCTGCTTACAAGCCGTGTTGAGAATTTGAGTTCTTCCAGTCGGCAGAATGGAGACGATCCACTCAACCACATCAAGACAGATCATAAAAAAACATGCAAAGAATGCCCTCCAACTCGCTCTCAGGTGCTCTGAGTGGAGAAGGAGCGTCACACTTGGCCTTAAAGCAGTTTACTCAAAGTCCACTTACTCCCCCGACAGGACTTTCAACCGTAGTTATTGGTCTTCGTCAGAAAAATGGGGTTTCTTTGTAGTGATGAGGTTTAAAAGCTCTGAGAAAAAGAGATATAAATGTGACCGCATCGTTGCTGACTCTTTTTCTTTTAGAATTCTGTTGCATTGATTATTGCAAATAAAAAAATTCAAGAGTTCATTCTTTGCATTCTCAATTTGGGCTTGAAATCACCACATTTGGTGCACTGACCTGAAATGAGGAGCGTTCTCAATTCAATGACGACGATTAGTTTTTGCTGATATTGAGTGTTTTTTTTGATTGATTTGCACCACTTTCTGTTGTTTTGGCTGACTGAGTTTTTTCCCGGGATATTAAATAGCACTGAATCTTAAATAGTGTTCAGAGTTCCACACGATGGGGTTTTATTGTAAACGGTATTCACACAAGCAAACTGAATAGCTGAGTATGCCGAAGGGTGCCGTTGTGCATGTAAACACACTTCATCAAACATCGAGCCCACTGTGATGAAGCAGTGTGAGGAAGACAGGAGGGACGGCTACGAGGAAGAGAGAGGAGACTGAATATAAGAGGAAACGGACATGATTTATGCAGTGATGAAAGGAACACGGGTATTTTATTTATGATCTCTTTAAATATAGCTCATGTGAATTAAATAAGTGATTGAAAATGCATGTTACAACCTAGATTCTTGTGTATATCACGTGCACACACCGACTCTGGTCTGTAGCACAAAAGCAACTTCATACTGCAGCTGGATTGACTGCTATTGAAAAACAAAACATCTGTAAGGTCGGATGGAGTCTCTGAAAATAAATCATCCATCATTTGGTTTTGAGGATTCACATGATGATGAATAGCAGGTTGGCCAAATGATGTCATCACCAGGAGAAATGTCTCTTCCAGCTCATTTCTTAATTCTTAATTATACGTCTGGTCCTCTCACATAACTCACTGAAATCCACTGTTAGCTTCTCTTTTTTATGTTTGTGTCAAAGCAAAAAGAAAATATGTTTGACATTTTGGGAAATATCTTTATATGTATCTGATTTTAAATGTTTAGCTTAAAGACAGGAAATAGGTTGAGACACGTGACGGAGCTCTTATAAAAGGTAAACAGAAATCAGCTGTTTTTCCCGGTTGGGTGCCAAGACCTAAACTGTGAACCTGCAATAACCGAGTTTGACCACTAGAGGGCAGTTGCGAACAACGTTGCTGTACAGTTGCATATCCAACATATCCTGCAGTCACAGAGCAACATTTTTCTGTGTGAAACCTGTATAAAATATTTAATTGTGAGCATTTCTGATGCCAGCGCTGTATAATTGATTCATCAATATATCCATCAATATATTAGCACACACATAGGTCAGTTATCTGTGAGATCACTGTATTTGAAATCCAAAACAGTGAAGTAGTGAAATAAATGACTACTTCTCCGTGATTGTCGTCTCTGAGTCCCAGTGAAGCATTAATGTTGATTCTTCACCACCAGATCAATACAGGAAGACTCAGGATGGACATATGAAAGGGGATCCTTCAGGCATGCAGCGGAAAGAAGTACTATGAAATGATCAATAGAGCCATTTTCAGTTGCAGAAAGTCTTCCTGGATACTTGATTCTTGTTGGTGGTTGAATGTTATGAAGCCACAGAGAACGTGTGATATTTCATAAGTCATATCTCTAATTTCACTTGACCTCTTGGTCCATCGGTCGAGCAGAAAGGCACAAGTGTAAAAAGTCAAATTATATCACAGTAAATGTATTGTAGTTGTCCCACTGTTCATGTATAACAATGTGATTGATGCTTAATAATGTTCACTTTATAGCAAAGAATGTGTCATAAAAACACACATCAAGGTCTCTCCACTAAGCGCAAGAAGACAACATTGATGAACTAATGATGAAACATCAATGTGAACCACATCGTCATCTCAGGAGTTTGAGGGTGAGTGCTCCAGATTTGTCCCCTTTTCTAAATGTGGAGTTCATGTGTGAAACACCCCATTCTCCCTCTGCACTGCCTACTGGACAGACTGTAAGCCGTTAACTGCTGATTTCTCCTGTAGAGACAATGCCCCTCCATTGTGTGTGCTGAGGGGAAGCGGTTACCACGCTCCAGCTCCGAGCCACACATTGTACCACCAACCCGTCATCTGCAACGCGTGCTCCGTGCCAAAGTCATGTTGTCTGTAAATGGATGCGTTGTGGGAGCCAATTTCTAAATGAACTGACCGGAAGCAGACCAAGGATATCTGCTGCTCCCAACAACCAGAAGCTTTAAGAAAACCTGGAGCCGGGAGGCTGCCAGAGGAACCATCTGTGTGTGCTGCGACTGCATAAGCTCCATCAGCTGTGCCGTCGCCCTTATCTCTGCATGCACCTCCAATCTCAGCTTCAATATTTGAAAAACGAACTGAATGCAAAAAGCAAACAGTGGATGGCCTCTCTTCTTTTACGGAATGAGTATTCAGACTATCTAATCATAAATAATGAATGAATCAGTCAAAATCAAATTACTTTATTGCATTATGCCTTTGCTTCTGGGGAAAAAGTGCACCTTTTCATTTTGTCAAGCGATCTAATAAAGATGGGGAAACAAATGGGAAGCAAACACAATGACTCTTTCTTATATTACTATTATTTCTATTTCTATACTATTATTTATTATATTTATTATACACACACGTATATATATATTGTAATATAGTACATAATAGCACTATTATTTTTTATATTATTGATTATTATACATACAAACATACATACATACACACATCTCTCTCTCTCCATATATATATATATATACATATATATATATATATTAACAGTTACATATTAACATCAATTATGTCAAACCTAAATGAATAAATGAATAAAACCCCAAAGAAGAAGTTTTGTTCTCATCCCTCTGAATGAATGAGACGCGAACGTGTTGTTATGGACATCTATGGTTATGGAGTTCGTGCGCAAGGGATTGTGGGAAGGTTGACCCGAGAGCTCAACCGTTTCCAGTCCAACGTAAGTGGGGTAAGTGCCCCGCGTGACGGTTAAAGTTCACTATCTGCCCCCCGCAACTGTGACTTGAATGACTCTATTTCAGCTGTTGCTAGCCGCCTGCGTGCGATGTATTTAAAGATGTAACCCTGGCTTGGTATGGTCCGGGTCAAATGGATCAACCCCCCTCAACGCCACCCCCCCCGCGTCCACCTGCCGGTGGTATCGCCTTACAACTGCAGATTTAGCAAATCCCGGGTCACGGGCGATATCGCGGGGAAGGGGGGGGTCTGGAGGCCACTCAGCCCGTTGATCACAGACGAACACCCAGCGATGAGCGGCGCCACCCCGTTTAAACACTGCGGCTCCGTGCTGGTGACGGGGGCCGGCCGCGGGCTCGGGTTACAGCTAGTCCGCAGTCTGGCGAGCGGAGGCTTCTCACCCGGCAAGATCATAGCCACGACCCGAAGCCCCGCCAGCACGCAGGTAAACGTCATACAGTGGTACGGGGTAGCTTCTGAAGCTAATTAGCAAAAGTTTTCTAAAAAAAAAAAAAAAAAAAAACGGAAACGGAAGTCAAATACAAACGTTTAGGTATTAAAAAAGAAAAAAAAAAGAAGCTAATTAGCAAGTAGCCACATTATGACGTCGTTATAGAATAATCACCTCACTAGTTCTACTCCCATGTGACAGGTGAAGGTACATCAGACATTTTCAAGAGTTTGAACTCGTGGATTAAAGTTAAACGACGTTGTTCACCCACTCTTTGTTTGTTTGTTTGTTTGCTAGCTAGCTAATGAACTATGACGTCATGTGGTTTTGACCTGCAGAAACTTCAGGAACTGGCAGAGAGACATCCAAACATCCACGTCATCACTTTGGGTAAGGCAGAGGAGAACAATATATATGTAATATATATGTAAAAAACACACATAAACACACACTCACTTTACAACACAAGGGCCTGTATATTTTACAGGAAAGTCAGGATTTGATCATATTTTGTGTCAAGTCATGGAATATCAGGATGTTTACATTTTAATTAACATTTATCAAAATTAAATAGTCCCCAGGCTGTATTTTTATTTACCGGGTTATTACCGGGTTAGCAGTGAAAACTTTTGTTTTGTACTTTAAGCTCCGACATTAATGGGTTTAATATACTGTGGCTGTTTTTTTCTGCTTAACACAAAAGTGGCTTGTTTTTTACCGTTTATTATAAGTCATGGAAATTCAGCTTTTTATCCAATCCACTTTATTTATATAGCACAATTTTAACAAACCAAAGTGCTCCACCACAAGATAAAACACAATATATAAATAACCCAATAGAAGCACAACAAAAAGATGAAGTACACAATAGAAAGTATATAAATATATATACACATATACACATACAGTCATAAAACCAACACCCTACATGGTGTCAGAAGCCAAAGAAATTAGTTTTTTTTAGTCGGTGAAAGTCTGGGAATCAGACATTTAACATTTTAGATGTGACCATTTTAAATTAATGTCATTGAAACAATAATTTCCTAAATGTATTCCAACCGACCATCGTTGACTTCATGCAAGTTTAAACTTTGAACATAAATAATTAACCTCACACACTGGAGGTACGAAGTGAAACTGACAAGATAACTTGACTAATTTCTTTCTTCCATTTGGATTAAGTCAACGATGTTTTGGTGTCTCATTAGATGTTTTGGTGTCTCATTAGATGTTGTGAACCAGGAGAGTATAGAGAAGTGTGTGGAGGAGGTGGACCAGCTGGTACAAGGAGAGGGTCTGAACTGCCTGATCAATAATGCTGGGATCAATGTGGTGGCCGACCTTCATACCGTTACTGCAGAGAAGATGATAGAAAACTTCCACACCAATGCTGTGGCTCCACTAATGATCACCAAGGTAACGTTCACTGTTATTTGAGATTTTCTGCTTCCTGTCGACATGGATGTTGATGTTGGATCCAATTAGTGGATTAGCAGCTACATTTGGAGATATGCTTGTGTGTATTGACATGTCACAGTACTGTAATGGTAATGTAATGGATTGAGAAAATAATCAGCAGATGTCTCCATCGTGACAACAATCCTTTGTTGTTCCCATAATTAATTATGTGCAGAAAATACAAAACCAGCTTTCCTGCTTTGGGAAGTTTTAGGAAAATTGAAGGAAGAGATGGGATGGATTCAGACTACCTGTATGTTATATTCAGCAGTATAATAAACAGTTACACACATGTTTATTCATCTGTATGATCATTTTGGAGGCTGCTCAGTTTGCGGCGCCGTTGAACTGAATTACGTTACACTGACCGGTGTTCTTCTAGTTGGTGTGAATGGTGACAAACACAATACAATGTGTATGTATTGATGCCGCTTTAGAAGAACCGAAATGGAGAATTCAAGCAATTTCTCTGTAAGTTGGAGGTGCTGCCACCAGAGGGCAGTATTCATATCCCTCCTCTCAGACTGACTGGAAAAGCTCTGGAGAATGATAAAGAAATAACTTTTTTTGTCTCTAGATGTGGTCTCCTGTGTTGTATTATATATATATATATATATATATAAATATATGTTTATCTGCCCGTGCCAGGCCTTCCTGCCTCTTTTGAAACGAGCTGCGTCTAGAAGTGGAGCAGGTGGAGCAGGAAGCATGGGCATCCAGAGGGCGGCGGTCATCAACGTGACGTCTCTGCTGGGCTCTGTGGAGCTCAACTGGGGGGAACGGGCCAACAACTTCAAATGGTACCCCTACAGGACGTCCAAGGTATTGTTACCGTGGGATGAGTATATCTGCTGAATGCCAGTTAATACAAAGTACATGACCGTTATTTAACCAGGAAGTTACAGATTAAAAAGACGGTGACAATACATGGAAACGTATAATAAAAACAGGGAATACGCACATCATACATACAAGAAAGACACTGAATATAACTCGGTTAAAACAAGTAAGCAATTTCCAGTTACATGGACCGTTTGAATGGCTTTAAGTTTGTTAAACATGAACAATGGATTTGAGGATAAATGAGAAACCATTCCTCAACGTCCTGCACTGCTGAGTGAACTGCAGAGGGTTGAGGCTTACATTATGGGTTGTTGGCTTGTCAGAGTGCCCTGAACATGGTGAGTCGCTGTTTGGCTGTAGACCTGGAGCCTGATGGGATCCTCTGTATGGCTATTCATCCCGGCTGGGTCCGCACTGAAATGGGGGGGTCTGAGGTAAGATCCTGCTCTGTACAACTCTACCACAGTCCGTTTGGGATGCCCTGAAAAATATGTGTCTTTAATATCATTTGTATTGGTGTGTTTATCCGTTTCCAGGCTACACTGAGTCCAGAGGAGAGCGTTTCTTCCCTCTTGTCTGTGATCGGAGGACTGACTGAAAAGGATCACGGGTCATTTCTGAACTATACCGGAGAGGCGTTGCCGTGGTGATCCAGATTATAAGCTCTACACACTGAGGCTGTTTATTCAGTTTATGATCAACTTAAATTGTGCAATGAAAATGTTTGAAGGGCCGAGAGTGCAGAGTGAACCGAGTTCAGCTTCATTATAGGAGAGCAACAGTATTCAATTTCACATTTGATCCAATTCCCTTTCCTACTGTTCAAGTTTGTGAGTCATTTGCTGAAAAGCAAACAGTTGAAAGTTTAAAGGTGTATCCTGATGAATATGTGAGTAAGCCACTAAAAGCTCTTGTAGGTTTTGTGTGTTATGATGGGCAGAAGTGAAGTGTATTATTTGCAGTTTACAGAATGAAAATCAGACATGAATCTATATACTGTATGTTAAAAATGTACAGTAGTCTAGCTGCTGCTCAAATGACTGAATATGGAAATGTGTAACCTATTTTTATTTGAAGTTTGTTACTGTTTATAGTGATTTTTGCATAATTGTTAAACAGAAATAAAAGGTTGAGCTGATTGTGTCTTCAAGTAAAAGGTTTTTTGAACTGTTGGATTATAAAATGACCTTTTAAAGGTCATCTCATTGAAGAAATCCCTCCTTGAAGATGATGTCAAACAAGGAAGTTTAGGTCAAAATGTTTTTTTCTTCCTCATTCTTGGATGTTTGGCTTACCTTGACTAGTATGTCCTGTTCCTCATTGTGTGTGTCTCTTTCAGCAGGCAGTCCTGAGAAAGACGGCGAGATAAGGCCGACAATGAACACCTTATAAGGTAAATGGATATGCTAATAGGATTGTAGAGGAGTTGAGTGAGTCTTATCTCTGTCGCTTTACAGCATATGTGGCCGCTGCTGGTTCAAACCCTCCAAACGGCTACTGATCTGAACTGGATACACTCAGTCAAACGTGCAATAAACATGCAAACACGTCCTTGCTTCAGCAGGATTCGGGTGCTCAGGTGGCTGCAGCCAGCTGAGCTACGTTAAGCTCCATGAGAATTCATTTGAATCTTATCAAACCAGTTTGCCTAGAATGGCGTGCAGGAAGTCATGTGCTGTGTGTTTGTAGGGGTGAGAGCAGAGAGGGAGTGTGTGTGGAGTGCCAAAGTGCTGCTTTTTGAACCTCTCGCTGACGATGATGATGTGTTTCTGAGATGTGAAGCGTGGATTTCTAACGCAGGAAAGATGAGCGAAGGTTTAATTTCTCACAGCAGGTATAAACGTTTGTGTGTCCTTCATGTGTTTTTTTTCCTCCTCTTTTGTTAATTTTTAAGATGCTGGACATGGTTTAGAAGATGAATTGAAATGCGCTACGCCAACCTTTTTTAAGTTTAAATATGAATACTATCTAGAACGTTGTAGGTTTGTTCCTGTGACGTTCATGTTTTGCATGCAGTCTAAGAAGTGTCATTTGAATAAACCGCTTCTGATAGGATGTAATTATAC
Organism: Eutrigla gurnardus; assembly: GCF_963514095.1. Classification (NCBI taxonomy): domain Eukaryota; kingdom Metazoa; phylum Chordata; class Actinopteri; order Perciformes; family Triglidae; genus Eutrigla; species Eutrigla gurnardus. The sequence continues at coordinate 27,823,478 of NC_139923.1, read as the reverse complement.
CTTTCTGGCCTCAGTTGTAGCGGGTTTCTTCACCTCAAAGAATAACCTGGCTTTTAAAGTATGTCTACAAGTTTTGACGGGATCATCCGTGTA